>NW_010208932.1:0-21019 GCF_000695765.1 Mesitornis unicolor | reverse complement strand
AGAGTGGCCGTGTACCAGTTTCACCCATGGCTGCCGCCGAAACAACCTCTCCAGCTCTCGGCACAGTGAGTTGTGCAAGAGGAGTTCACGACGTTATTTGAAATGCTAAATTATATACAGTTTGACATTTCTCTGGTCTTAATGCAACAATATGCTTATTTTAATATAGCACTATTACTAGGACAAAACATCACAGCAGGCAAGGTATTTAAAAATATCAGCTGCGAGGCTTTTATGACTCTTTCATGGGACTTTCTGGAGTTAATCTAGAAAAACAAAGAGACATCTGTACATATTACTACATATTAGAATAAAAAGGATTTGTGAAAGCTTGTCACATGCAGCTTTTCTAAATATCTCATTTTCAGTATTACTTTGCTGCAGTATTGAAAATTAAGCCCATGAACCAGGACAGTGAATGAACTATTTAGCAATCATGTTTCCTTTCAACTGCTTTATTTTCTTTCTTGTTCTTTAACACTGCTAAGTTTTATATTTAGGCAGAAATCTTTAGGCAAATTATTGTTTAAAGTAAATGAAAGTTGAATACCAAAAACTGAGCTTGTCTTGCGTGCCAACTCGTGTCTTAAAGGCAGCAGCCTCTTTTTTCTGCTCCTAACTCTCCGCCTTATACTTCGCACAATTTCTGCACCAAATGAAGCAGGAATCCTGCAGAGCAAAGAGTTTACTGTGCAATTAAACCCTGTAATACGTTCACTAAAGGGGGCCAAAGTGCAGCAGCCTGAAAAAGAGCAAAACCACAGAAGGCTTCTAATAAATTTATATTTTAGCAAGCACGTACTCTTTGTACGGCTGAGCTAGAAATTATTTTCTTCTATAAGAGCTGTACAAAAAGATTTCTCTCTCTGAGATCCACATTAAACAGCCCCATGCGAATTCACTAGGAAAACTCATGGGCCAAAACCCCCCAGATTTCCTAACTGCTTTGTTAGTTTGGAGCCTAACTGAAAACAATCAAAAGCATTAGTACTGTGCAAATACATACTCTTTCCCCTACTTTCCTTGCCTAAACCATTTAAACTCCTGAGAGAGCAGGAACCGCTTAAGCTTTTAATTCCCTCAGTGCTTTTGCACAGGAATCCGTTGGCTTAGTAGACTTACAACAACCACTTTGTTAAGCAGGAGAAGCAAGATGACAAGGAAAGTCCCACTCGTGACGCTCCCCTTCTCTCTGGTCCTACCTAACAAATATCGCTCTACCTATCTGCTGCTGCCCAGCAAGAGTGTGGCCACAGAAAGTGCCAACAACTTGGGATGCCTCCAGTTTTATTTTACAGTACAAAGTTAACTTTCAGGTGTTCTTATTATTGACAGCTTACAGAAAGCAACTCTAAACGTAACAGAAGAATACGTAAATAAAACAGAAAATAAAACCCTTATTGCTACATTTCTTCACTTGAAATCTTTAAACCGTGGCTTAGTTTTATTTTGCTGTTGAAACTAGGTCTTCAGTCAAAAAACAGGAATGGTTTTTTTTTTCCCCCACGTGTGTGAATACTTAAAATAAATTTAGATTGCTTTTCATCAATAGTTTTGAGGGTAAGCTGAGGGGAAAAAAGAAGGGAAGAAGAGCAGAGGTAAAATGTTGCTTTTGTTTTTATTTTGGCCTTACAAGTTGCTGGGGCTTGTATATGAAGAGAGAAGAAAAGCCAGTTATACATCTTCACTCCTGTATGACCCATCCACCATGTAACCAAAAAAGCATTTACCTCCATCGATGACCTGCTCCTCACCACAGTTGCAGGCTCACTGCTGGCGTGTGTTTTGTCTTTCTTCCTCCCCAGCTTCTTAGTCACACCAACTTCCTATGAAATTTGGTCTATAATACATGTAACAAAGCACTTTCAGCCTCTAGAAACAACTGTTTTGAGCAGAAAAAAGCTGAACGCTATCCCACAAGCACTTTCTCTACTGAAAACAAACCAGGCTATGCATATTTTGTAACAATCTCTATCTGAAAGACTCTCAGATTGTACAGAAAATGCTACATCAAGGTTGAATTATTTTAAAAACAATCTATGCTGCTATGTTAGTTCCGATTTAAAACAACTTACCTGCTCTATCTAACTAGTAACAAGAATATTAAATACAACATTATACAGTAAAAAAAAAATCTAAAGATCCTAATTCCCTGAAAAGTTTCTGGTCAGTACAAATTGTTAAAATATCCAGGGGGGGAAAAAGTCTTTTCTCAACATTTATGGGAGGTAAAAGAAAGAATAAACTCACTACATTTCAAAACCTTGGCTGAGACTGATGTCACAATTAATTCTGAATCTCTGCACTGTACGCACCTTACTAGCACAAAGTGAGGTACTTACTACTGACAGCTAAAAAACAGCTTTGAAGAATTGTATACATGTAGATTGAGGTGATCTTCTTGAGGCATACACGAAACCAGGATTATTTCAATTCTGCCAAATGAAGACAAACTGTGCTACCTTTTTCTCTCAAGTAAACAGTGAGAAATATATACATCCACTGTTTATTTGTGTCTTCCCACGCAATCAATCGTGGAAAAATTGTGACAATTGCAAATGTTCCATTAAACAGTAAAAGCAAGCAAAATGCCACAAAAGTAATGTAAGTGGTTTGGGAACGTTTTAAAAAATTGTGTTTTTTTCCAGAAAAATAACACTGATTTCTTGAAATGTCCTTTTAGAAACCTATTCGTTCACTTGTGCATTTCATTCTTCCAGATTCAGAAATGTGGAAAACCTTTTGTCCACAAAGGACAAGTCATGCAAAAATGATCCAATTAAACTACAGTTTATAATGGAATATATTTGTATTCTGTACCTTTCTTTTTAATGTCACAATATTTGGGCACCATACCCTAGGCTCTCATTGTTTTTAAATCCCTGAGAATTGCTTTCATAATAGTAATTCTCTCAACACTGAAAATCTTTGGCTCCATACTTCAGTGTCAAAAGGAATTAATTCAAACTGAAGAAAAACAAAACCTTTTGTCCTTTTAAATAAGACATTTTAACGAGGTACATAATTGACCTTATTGCACATGAAGAGTACAAACTTAATTTGTATTGCATGAGAATACCACATTTATTTTTTTCCAGCTTGCTAAAAAAGCTGGAGGCATTTCCATGGAGTATTAACCTTAAAAATCTTGACACTTCTCACAGGAAATTGATTTTGTACAAAAAACTTTGGAATGGATTCGACTTGGATTCCTGCACAAGATATTTACAGGGTTTTTAGGTCCAAAGCTACAACATGGCCCACAGATGAGAGTGCAGCGTGTAAAAAAAAACCAACACATTTGACAAGTTGGCATCAAATGAAACTTCAGGAATAAAAACCCCAGAGGAGCAGAATGGAAGGTAACAAACAATTTGAGAGTTTAACATTTTTTCTGAATCTCCTTATTAAGCATTCTATAATGCAATTTTTTTCATGGTAATTACTGATCTTCTTACAGACACGTAAAATGGCAACCATCCAACTTATCTTGCCCCATGAACTTCCTATATGGCTCATTTTTCAAGGAAAGAATAAGAAACATTTCCTACTCAACAAGACATTTGCTGTGAATTCCTTCCCTCAGAGAGGAGCTAGATTTTTGGCCTTTTGTGGGTTGTTTATTTTTTACAGACTGATGCCAGTATTTCAAATAAGAGACCTCTGAAAGCTGGTCTCTTTTAACAGGCCGCCTTTTCTGGTCCACAAGCAAGGTTGGTTTCAGGGGCAAAGGACGTACGTGACCACAAGAGGAAGCCTCTAGCAGTAGGAACCATGTTTAAAAAATACTAGAATTTAAAGGAAATCTGACAAACACACCATGCAATACAATCAGCCATTTCAACACATCTATAGGAACAGTAACTTCAAGCCTGTCTTAGTGGAAACTAAGATGCTTTTCTGAACATCAAAATCTTGATGACTTCTTTACGGGTGAGCCCACCGGGGTGAGGGGATGATCTCGGGGTAGGCAATGACCCTGGACATGATTCACTGATGGACGGTAAAGATCCTCCAGTTGGTCGGTGAGTTATGGCTGCCTTAGGAGTTGTGGTCAGTGGCACCATCCAGGCACACTGCAGCCCCCTGAGCTGGGTGGCACAGCTCTGTCCATAGGGCGGACCTCCTGCACTGCACTGCAACTCCCAAAGGGCCTTTGAAAACATACCGGTGTGCTTCAGGTTCCAAGAGGGGCCCTACTCAGAGACCATAGCAAAGCTGCAGGGAAATTCCCTCTTCTCTAAAGCATCACGCCCATATGGTTTTTATTCCTATGCCTGATATAACCATTTCTACCCTTATCTCTCTTATTAGCAAATGATACTTCAAGTTTCTTGGAAGAAAAATTTTCTCTGCTTTTATTTTCCCAAGACTCGCTGCAGAAATGCCCAAACATGTAAATTACAGTTGCAACATTAAACTAAAAGGAGGCACGGTTAACAGTTGGCTTAAATAGAGAGAGGAATAATCTGTTCTTCATATCCTCTGTAGACAGGCCATAAACAACAGGCTTAAAACCAACCTTCTTAAATCTAAAGATAAGGCAGCAGTAGAGTACACTGCCTATCAAAGCTAGAGTTATCACCAGGGATTAACAAACTGCTCAAGAATAACACAAAAGTGGGATTTCGCTGTGGACAAGAGAGGGTGTCCAGGGATGGTCTGAGGCCCCTTCCACGCCTGAAGATAATCTAGCGTCCTATAAAGACGAGGCTGATGTGATCACACCACACCAAACTCTCTCCCCAATACTTTTCAAAGCCTATTAGCTTTGATGCCCATTTGGTTTGAAAGAAGGGCAGAGGTGTCAGAGAAATGCATTTCCCAGCCTCTGATTTTTCACTGGTCTGACCAGCACCGCTGACACAGCTCAGGCCCTTCTCGGTGCTGACTGAGCCGTCAGGTAGCTACTCAGGGCACGGATTGTTTCTAAACCAGTTAATGTTTATACTGCAACTGACCCATGAAAAGTGCTATGCAGTGCTCACACTGCCATGTGCCTTTTTCCTGTGAAAAAAGCAGCATGCAAGACCAGGGGGGAGGGACACCAGGAGCAACTCTTAGGACAAGAATCCCAAGTACTGTAAGACAAGACCGTGTCTGCTGGTCCCTGTCTCAGCTGCTGTTTCACAAAAAATATAAAGAAACTCCATTAATTTTGAATGGCACCTAACATCTACCAAAAAAACCTGACATGCTTTTGCTGATCATCCTTTTTTTCATTCCCTGTTACACCTTGGAAAACAAAGAGTGATAATCAAAGTCTCATTTCTCTGTGCAGCCTCTCTCACTAATGATAAACCCTCTTTCTTTTGCATATTAAAAGGACTCACGATTGCTCCAGACTGCTGCTCCTCCTCATCAGTTTCTTGCTCTGAAAGCGGCAGAGTCAGTACTGAAGCAAGGAGCGGGGCCATATTCAGACCCAGCTGCCTGGAGTGAGGGTGCATATGGCCCACTGCTCATGTCCTGCTCCACAGCAGAAGGTCAGGCCTGGTGTTTTCAGAACATGCGTGAAGCTCTCTTTAGACTGGGCAAGCTGGTTAAACACAAGCATACAGGATTCCATAACTTTCCAAGAGACCAACAGCACACACCTTAGTGTCACAGAATGGTTTGGGTTGGAAGGGACCTTAAAGATCACCCAGTTCCAACCCGCCTGTCATGGGCAGGGACACCTCCCACCAGACCAGGTTGCCCAAAGCCCTGTCTCACCTGGCCTTGAACACTTCCAGGGAGGGGGCATCCACAACTTCCCTGGGCAACCTGTGCCAGTGTCTCATCACCCCTACAGTAAGGAATTTCTTCCTAATATCCAGTCTAAATCTACCCTCTTTCAGTCTAAAGCCATTCCCCCTTGTTCTGTCGCTACCTGCCCTGGTAAAAAGTCCCTCTCCAGCTTTCCTGTAGGACCCCTTCAGGAACTGGAAGGCCGCAATAAGTGTCTTTGTGTCTTTGACTAACTAAAATAGTGTCTTTGACTAACACATCACTGCAATTTTTCATAACATTTAAAAACTTGTTAATCATAAGCGAAAGCATATATATTGAGTAACACTCCTGAAAACCCTAGGTAAGAATGTTAACAGTAACATATCGCTTCAGAATTTTGCATCCCAAATAGCCCTTCAAACAAACCACATCACAAACATTTTGTGTGGCTTGAAACCTCAAACACAAAGTCAAAAGGTATATGGTCAAGAAACGTTTAGCTCATAGTGCTGTATTTATTTTTAAATTCCACGGGAAATAGTGCAGGTTTTGTACAAGTATTTCCCTGCAAACATTTCTGTAATGCAAGTTTGAAAATATGCAAGTTTTCCTTCCAAGCTGAGAAAAAAGAGTGAGCAGAGACATCACAAGAAATTAAGGAAAGTCCACTACTCATTTTTAGACAAAATACACTGAATTTTATAAATATAAATATGCATAAACAAAAAACAGGAAATACTTCCAAAAGGTGACACGATCCTCTTAAGAATGGAATGGATATGCAGATAATTACCGAGATATATCCACAGCAAGATAAATATTTTGTGTTAAGACATAACCTCGCTGCAAGAGAGAATCAAGCAGGCAGCCTCTCCCGCGCTCCAGCACAACCAGGGGAGTTCCTGCACCACAAGCAGTGAAATCTCCTGAAGAGAAACCACAGCTGAACCATCCAGACTTCAACATCCACAGCTGAAGAAATTAATGCCTTCTTTCACAAACAAATGAGGAATTGGCAAATGGCAATGAAATTGGGTATTTAATTTAGAAGTAGCTATCAATTGCAACATGTTGAGCTGGCACATTGTGTGTGAGTGTCTCATCTGCTGGTTGTGACAACTATAATTCACCTCTTCATCTGAAACCCTGACATACGATGAGACATCACTTAGGGTGACAGGGAACCTAAGCCTAAGCACTATAAAAAAACTTAAAAAAAACCCCAAACTTAAAAATAAAAAAAGGGCATGTTCTCCAGCTCCTGGGCAGATGGCAGCCACAAAGGCTGGAAACACTAGGAGAAAGCACTGGCACAAAAGGAGCAAAAATAGTGCCAGCACATCATCTTCAGCTTCCCCAGGGGGGAATTTATAGGACAGAGAGGCAAAGAGCTCTCAATTCCAGTCATTAAATTTGGGCTGCAGCTACCTGCAGGTACATAGATGCAGGCCACCTTGCAAAACACTGCAGGAGCAAGGGGTGCACGCGAATAAAACACAACATCTGGCAAGCCTGAAGGAGACTACACTAAACCTCCATGGCAATGGTATATTTAATAGCCATATAAATGAGAATCCATCTCCAATGCATCTATGTCAAAGCACTTGCATTTTCTTAAAGCCAGAAAACTAGGGAAACCAAGGAGGTGACAGGATTCAGCTCTAGTTTCAAGGACATTTTCTCACAGTAATACAGTTTTGCAAGACATAAAATTAGAAAAAAAAGGCTCTAAGTAAAGCTGACAAAAAGCGCAAGAGCACATCCCTTCCGTTTCTCTTTCCACTATTTATTTATTTCCTGGCAGATGCGGAGAAGTGCTGAAGCAGCAGCTCTCTTGGCTGGTGGAAGTCACCAGCTGGGACCAAGGGGAACAAAGAGCAGCGCAGGTGGAGCTGCATGGGAAGAGACAGGAGGGCAGAGGGGCGCAAAAATAGTGACACAGAGCCAATACGGAGAGATTCGCCTTCTCCTTTTGCTCCTCACCACTCACTGTCACAGTAACTTTAAGATGCTGTTCTACAACCATCTTTTATCTCATGCCCTCACCACTGTTTAATAACTGCATTGGGTCTAGTAAGAAGTCACCTTCGAGCAGCAGAATTGACAGAGCCCAACTTTCTCTGGACCCTTATCTTGATGTGACGTTTCTCTATGAATCCTTTAATGTTTAACATGCATTGAGTCTACTCAGGGACCTTTTACTCAGCTATAGGGTTCTCTTTTACCAAATGTCTTAGGTCTTTCGCATAACTCTTAGGAACTCTTTGAAGCCTTTCAATTTTCTTGAAATTTTGTTGAAATAGTTAACAGACTCAGAAGTTATCACTGGGCTGAATTAACAGCATCATTGCACAAGCCTCATTTCTTTCAGAAACCAGGCCAAAAAAAACCCCAACTCATGACATGGGAGATTGGCAAATTTTACATTACATTAAGAAAGTAAGTGGAATAAGTAGCTGAAACCACCCAGCTGTGTAGGAAATGGCAAGATCTTTCAGGAATATACACCCATGGTTCACCATATCATGATAACAAGACCACCACTAGTTGGTAGGTCATTCCCAGCAGGAGATGAAACCTTGCATGGCACAGAGAGCAGGGTGACACGTTAAGCAGGCCCCTAATGAACAACCAGAGGAAGGTGGCCCTCCCCATGGTGTATGCTGCACATTCAGAAACCCAAATGTGTCTTCAGTCATTTGACCATTTAATGGTTAATGAGACTGGTGAGCGTTCACACAAGGATATAACTAGCTTTCATATCCTGCTTGCAACCTTGGTAATAAATGAGTTACTGCTGCCATGGAGGGATAAACTGAGTGTTCCTATTGCAAATGAGTACTTTTAGCATTACACTTGTAGCAGTTCACCCAGACGGAGCACAAGAAAAGGCTAACTCAATAGAGAGAGAAACACACCATAACAAGGTATTAAAAGAATGGACAGAAACTTCTAACAGAACCAAAACAGCAGCAGCAAAGCAAAAGAAAAATTTTCTATTTCACGTGACTGAAAAGTGATTTTAGGTTAATTTTTTTTAAGCATTAAGTTTGGGAAGTGGTTCATTATGGCAATGTGTATTAGCTAATGACTGAAACCCACCTTTCCTTGGAACTACACAATTCCAGTATGCCCTCTTGTTATAAAGCCATAGCTCTGGCCATTTTACAGCAATGGTGAGCCGGTTTTGAAATGGCTTAATGCTCCTCTACAGATGAAAATTGCTGTACGATGTTGCTTGCAAGATAAGCTGTCTTGCAATAGCCATCAGGAAGCAAAGCAAAACTTCAAGTATTTAGAGTTGACCCAAATAATTTCACTGCTCCAAACAAACTAAGCTATTCTCTGTACTCTGTACAGTAACATATAAACCATACCATGCAACTAGACTGTAGAAATGCCATTCTGGGCAAATGTCCATAGGATGGTCTAGCAAGTATCTATTTAAAGCACTATATATTACCAGAATTCTCCATATGGAAGAGAATCAGGAGCATGGAAAACTAGATAGCACTACTCATCCAGTTCTTTAAATTTATTTCACATCTAGGGGTCTTGACACATTGCTCCTTTTTTTCTTCAATAAAAAGTCAAACACCCATATTTTGAAACTTAACTTATCCTGAGTGACCAAGTTGCTAGAAGGATGAATCAAGCATTACTGCGCCTGTCTCAGTATGATTTGGTTGTTACCAATATTTGCTCTTAGATGTTGACAAATAATTTAAACTATAGAGTTTAAAAAAAAAATAAATTACAAACTTATCCTCTACTCTTGCCCTTCTGGATGCTACCCCTACTCAGAGATACTTATTTTGGGACTTGTCCTTCAGTATCTGAACAGATAACCTTCACTCCCGTTCCAGAGTGCCCCATTTTGTTGCAGGGCTTAAATTCAGTAGTTACACTAAAATAAAACGCCTCGCTAGACTCAACTTAAAGCTTTACCTCTTATCCACTTCCCCTGCAATCAAATATATGCATGGTAAATAAAGCAGTCTAAAAACAGCTAATGAGCATTTCCTAAGGAAAAATATTCCTTTGGAGAACATCCTCCACAAGGACAGTCCTGATTTAGATTAGATCAAATGAAAGATCTAATTACTATGATATAGCTGGGGGTGGAGGGTAGGAGAGAGAAGGAAAATACGGGACTGGTAACTGGATGTAAATAACGCAGTATTTTCCTGCCAACATCAGCACTGCCCAGCGCTGCCCTTTCCTGTCCCAAAACAATATTCACTCTGGCCAGCGAAGGTGTGACCTGCCATGCTGTGAGGTACCAGGTGCTGGAACACCATCACAGCCTGCTTCCTTCCTCTCGCAACACTCAAAACTTGTTTTGACAGGCACAGCTTCACAGCTGTATTATTTTAGAAGCATACTCTATCTCCAGAATCATAATTCAGTGCTGTTTTTAAAGAAGTCCACAGTCAGGCATAGGCAGCTGCAGGTTACAAGTGCAAAAAAAACCCCAAACCTTGTTACAATGGCATCTGTCCATCACATACCAGGTGGAGAAAAAAGAAAGCTGAGGCTCTCTTCATTTCTAACTTTGGTGGCATCTCACAAGAAATTCAATCTAAAACCAGGGAAAGATTCTGGTTATGCAATTTTGGGGGTTTTGCTTTGGATTATTTGTTAAGGGTTGGTTTGGGGTTTTTTTGAGGGGTTGGATTGTTGATTTGTATTGGTTTAATTTGGGTTGGGTTTTTTTGCTATTGATATATTGATTTCCTAGCTTTCATGTAGTAAGAATGGTTTATGCATTATTTATGTTTATTATGATTTGTTTCCTATTTTTTTTTTAAATTTTGCTTTACATTAGTGGTACAGTAAGAAAAAGCTTTTTCTGATCCTCATAGTAGCTTCTCCATGAAATTTAATCAACATCAGGAGTTATTACATTGTAATTTCTAGTGTTGTAAGCATCATCCATTAGTGCAAACTAATACATGTATGATATACAACATATTTAGAGAATTGGCCTTCAACAGCAAGTCAAATGTGTTTTTAAGTTTAAGTTTTGTTAATTTAAACTTTTGGAAACCCTTTGAATAGTAGAATAAATTAACTACGTTATTTTTAATTCTACTGTAGTGTTTTTGCAACAAATATTTCTCTGTAATATTAGCAAATCTAGGCATAGTAGTGTCATGCTAGCATGTAAGTTTTCATGAGACTGCTTATGGACTCTGTAGGAAGCTTGAGACATCAGCATAATTTTAAACCTTATGTCATCCCTTTTTCAAGTTTACCGGGCTCCAGCCTGTTTCACCTTTTATCTTCAGCAGGCATTGATATTTATAACCTGCTCATCACCATGGTATCTAAAGCAGCTAACAGAAACCAGAAACAAGCAGCTTCCTGGTTCCTGCCTTTATTCAGCAACAGAGACCAGCAGCTAACAACATAATTGGGATTTATTTATTTTTGCTTTCTCATCTTCTCCCAAACCAGATACCCCCTGATACACGCATTGCCCAGCTGGCTGACTCTTTCAAGCTGCTTCTCCAACCTGTTTTATAACCACAGCTTGTAATGAGATTCGCCTCTGTCCTGCTCCATCCTCAGTAAGGTCTCCACTTGTCTTACATTTTTACAATAAGAAACCAGTCTTAGTTTCTCTGCCCTACCAGAACCATAAGGGATCCGATATAAGTACCAGAAGCACAAAAAGCTGCTGGGAGGCACAAACTTTGCAGTTATCAAACTCAGAAAGGAACCCAGCTAGTAACCTAGATCTCTGCTCACAATGATCCACAGAAACATATTATCACTTTGGAACAGTCCTTGTATTCAGAGTCTTCGTCTTACTCTGTTTAAGTAGGGAATTACTGTATTTTGGTTCCAAAGGGAAACTTTCAGGACCCTTTTTTACCATGAACCCTGACTTCAGAGTCTACAGAAGATAAAAACAGAATGCAAGGGCATATGTACATAGCTAAATAGGAGAATATTTCTAGCAGCCATAATTATCTAAGCTTCCACAATGTGAGCAATGACTAACTCATTCTTCAGAGAGTTAAACATTTTGCTTGTCACTTTTCAGAATTAGAAACAATTATGGCCAACTCTGCATGGTGGATCTGACACTTGGTGTCTCCCAGTCCTCCATCTTTTATACTTAAAATAGTATCAACAGAACAAACAAAAGAAAAAAAAAAAAACCAAACCAAAGACAAAACACCCTACCCCTCCCCTCCCCCCCCCAAAAAAATGGAGGCATTCTGAAAGCAGTGGCAGAAAGTGCCTCCAGCTGCTAAAGAGTTAGTATCTAAGAAGTGACAGAGAACAGACACATGGAAACCCTGACAAATCCTCCCCAGCTAGATGGCAGCCACCAGCTCTAGTCATCTTGAACCAGACTAAGTGAAAATACTGCTGAATCTTGATTTTCTTCCTGAAAAAAAAAACCCCTCACACCGATTCCAATGAGTCTTTCAAATTTACGCCAAGAAATGGATTATTTTTTTCCAGGTTGCCTTAATACAGAGGTACCACAGAGTCCCATGGAAGCTGTTGTTTTGATGTTTCACACCCATATGGTTCCTCAGCAGATGACACTGAGGAGGCACCACGGTCTCCCATTTGAACAAGCTGCCTGGCCAGCAACACTGCTACACACAACAGCAGAGTTAGTCTAACCAACAGAGAGGAACCAAGATTATGAACTCCTTCCCAAAATGTATGTATTCAAGATGTCATAGTGCTTTAAAACATAAGCAGTTCAAAACAAAGTGTTTTGATTTATTTCAATCAATTACAGGTCTTTAAACATTTCCAAATCAACTTGTGAACATTTCTCACAGTTACCTTTGCCCTAGAAGGCTCGAAGAAATGCTGGCATTTCCCATGAAAATGTAATTCCGAGTTCTGATCCACTTTGCAGATAAAATGAGACTTTACTAATACAGAAGAAAACAGAGATTCTGTGACACAAGATGCACTTTTGACACAGAGACCACACAGATTTGTCTCCCATTTCATCAAAATATTTTTCCTAAAATAAGCTTTTCTCTTCAGTAGATACTGTGATGTGATTTTTCTAGACTGGCTCCACCTAAAAAACCCATGATGTTCCCTGTATCCATCCTATTTTATCACATTTGGCACATTTCCTGAGTTCATTTCCCTAGCGCTTACAGCTACAGCAGGTACTTTTAAAGGCAGTGCAGCAACCAAAATATTATCCTCTACAGTTGTGCAGCTGTCTTAATCAATATCACAAACTAAAATCCTTCTTTAGTTGAGATTTATGGATTATTTTTATAAGACTGAAGAGTTGTCAAAGGATTTCTTAAATGAAGGTGCAGCATTGCAGACAAGTCCATTGCAGATGGTGTGCGCAGAAGACACGTCATGCCCTTTCTCGATCTTACACCCCATTTACCTCTAGTTTGAATCAACACATCACTGGCAAAGCAGCTTAAGTTTTTTCTCTTCCACATGACAAAACAAAACCCTAAAATTATCACCATTTCACCCAACATGCTTGCACCTTATGTGTTGAAATGCATCAGTCAGTGAGAACCTACTTGTTTGTGTCTAAACCAAGAATTCGTCCTCAATTCAGCTAAAGAGCACAGGACTTCAAAGCAGCAACATCAGACAGAGTCAAAGTTGACATCATCTCCAGTGCCCACAGCATTTCATAGCCCATTTTATATCATCATTTGTATTTGCACTTCTATCTGTACATAGTAAAGGAAGAGCAGCCTATGGCTATAAACACATAAAGATGTTCTTATAAAGGCAGTAATTATTCAAGGAGGAGAGAAAGAAAGAAAGAATAAATAAACTCATAAATCACACTGTTGCGTTGTCTTTTGCCTCCCTCCCAACTTAATTTTATTTTTGGCATTTCAAACCTCCAAGTACTTCACCTTTTACTGCTCCACTGCTGTTACTGTTGGTAACAAAATAATTCCAACTGGATTTGTTAGCCCATAGCAGTCATCCTGTTCTGCAGATCATTAGACAAATTGTTTTATTCTGAAAGATCATCATCTTGGCTTCCATAGGACATCATTGTGTAAATTATGCCAGAAGTAAATAATGCATAAAATGTGAAAAGTTACCTATGCCAAAGCTGATCTAATGTTTCTTTGTGTGGCTAGAGAGACTTTAAGAAGAAGAAAGGATTAAAAAAAAAAGTAAATTAATTTGAAAGGCTCATGCCAAAAACCACTTGAATTTTACAGCAATAATAATAATAAAATAACGCTACAGACATTTGCTATTGAAAATAGAATTCAGCTCCATGACTCATACCATAGTGAGTGAGCAGACACCACAGGCCACGTTCAGACAGCTTAAATTCAAGCTCAGCCAAGTGTTTCCCATTAGCTGACTCTAAATTTTCAGTGCCACCAAGCCAGTGGGAATGACGAGGTCTGAATTCAGCGTTTCAAGTATGTCCCTGCTCAGAAGAGTAGCTCCTCACCACCTCCTGTCAGAGAAGAGGAACAACCCAGGTGCGCATTCAGATTGCGGGATGGTGCAGATGCACAGATAAGATACTGGAAGAACCATCTGCAGCTTTTTTGGATGCTCAGCACAGAAAGGGTAGATTTAGACTATTTATGAGGAAATTCATTACTGTGAGGGAGGTGAGACACTGGCACAGGTTGCCCAGGGAAGTTGTGGATGTCCCTTCCCTGGAAGAGTTCCAGGCCAGGTTGGACAGGGCTTTGAGCAGCCTGGTCTGGTGGGAGGTGTCCCTGCCCATGGCAGGGGGTTGGACTGGATGAGCTTTAAGGTCCCTTCCAACCCAAACCATTCTGTGGAAAAAAACACTGAGATCAGGAATACAGCAGCAGAAGAAAACACTGAAGATGTGCTTTGGTAGTCAGGCTACCTAAAGTTTCTCAAGATTCTTTTTTTTTTTTTTAAAGACATTTGCTAATCATGCTGCAGTAAGTGGAGCACTCTCACAGCTCTGCTCAGTACTCGATGTTCCTTAGGAAGGCCACCGAATGACTCATCCAGGTATATCAACAATTTAACAGGCTGTGTGTAACCTTGGGGTAGTTTTAGGCAGGCCTAGTCCCTGCTGGACAGAGCCTGCTGCACACTGCAGGTGTGCTCTGCACAGGAGGACAGCCTGCGTGGGGGATACACTTATCGGCAAGTAATATTTTAAAACATATTTAAGGAACCACATGGCTTAATATACATGTCAACTTTTATTTTGTATGAGATTTGCTTCATTATCATCTTTAATAGGAGATACACCTACATGGGATACATGAAAAGTTAAATTTAGATGAAAACTGGAATTCATTTAAAAATACACATACCATCTTCATTTGCTAGAAAACACAAGCCACAAATTTCTCATGTATACAAACATTTGGAAGTTTATAAAAACATATTTTGTCTTTTCAATATTTTGGTAAATAAACTAAGTATAATTAGCAGTTAGTGATTTAGCTGGTTACTGTCACACTGTCCTACCAGATAACAGAAGTAATGGATCTCATCCCCCCACATCCTTCCACCTCATCATTGTATCTAAACTGCAGGGGAAAAAAAAACAACTTAATTCTTCCCAAAAGAGTTCTCAATTTTATGCAGTGGTCACCAAATTCTGCATCTGAATACACTGCAAAAAGAAAATATGCACTCTGTTGAGGAAGAGAGGATTACTATTTGTCTACTGTTGGTTTTCTACTCCATCATCCTCTTCTAGTTAATTATCCACTAACTCAGCTGTTCAACAGTTTGACTGCAGAACTTGGAACTAGCACATACTGCTCATTAATGTTTTATTTTACCATACTGTTGGTATGTTTAGATGTTAATACATCAAAGAATCTTGCTTTACAAATATTATATCAGACATATTTCTCTATTCATAACATTTTAAATTTAAATAGGCTATTTATCCTGATTCCCTGTCACAGAAATGCTTGTTCCATCTTTCATGCATCTGTCTTGGCTAAGTTTTTCATCTCAGCTAAATTCATGTTTTCAGAGTTTATACCAACCCTCTTTTGTGGGGAGTGTCTGTGCTAGATTTCCCCACTGAAGTAGGTGAATTCTGTGTATAAAGTCTCCTTTGCAAAACAGATTGTGGATAACATCAATCAATCTGTACATAAACATCACGACACTGACAGATATTGCTGATACACGCACAAGTAAAGGAGGTTGTATTTAACTGATGAACCCACTGCACTTACATAGGTACGATGACAAAACCACTTATTTAAATAAAAACCAAAAACATTCTTCATCATCACTGCATCATACTGCAGCAATTTCTCATGAAGAAAGTTACTCATTTTCATCCCAATGGATCTTTTCTCCATCCCTTCTGTAGAGCTATTTTAAATCGCTGGCACAGCAAAGCATTATTTTAATGGAAAATAAACTAATTAATTCATACTTGGTTGTAATGAGGGTTAATTACTGAAGGCCGCAGGCCTTGGCCAGGCTAATTCTGACCATCCCACTGAAATTTCTGTGACAAGCAGGTCTAATAGCCTCTGGTATTACAGTGTGATTTGAAACGCATTTGGAAAGGAACAGCTCCTACAAATCATCTACAGTGCATATCAGTGCCAAGGCACTCAAAATTACTAATCTTGTACGTAGTGACTACTAAACAGTAGCTGAAATTATAATGATGGAGTTTACATCTCACTTTTTAAATGGAATATATGCTTCAGGTGAAGTTTTACCCTTTACTTTGGTATAATTTAGGGGTTTTTTTAATAAATAATAAATACTACTACATTTTTTACATCTGGATGTTGCATGCTCCTACTTGCATAAACACAAGTTTGCTTGTGGCTCTAGATAGGCAATGACAGTTTGGGGGACTGTGGCCAGAAGTACTGATATCAAAATGTCGGTTTTCCCTTCCTCTTCTTGCTGCAGTGCCTACATGAAGTTGTACCCCACTTCTGCATTTTCCTGACTCAAAGGCATTGGTAGGAGGTAATTCTTCCACGTGTACTCTAACCCATCTAAACTCATCACTTTTTGATGGACTTGCTTAGTCAGTCAGCTAAATCACGCTGCCAGCACTAGCGCAATGACAAATTCTGTCAAGGGGCACAGCAAAGCGAATATTATCTTTTACAAAGCAATGGTAAATCCACTCAAAAAGTTCCTATTTTAACTGCCACAGTTCTTATTCTTTTCTGTCTGTTTGAGGCAGACAGTTAATCCCACGCCGGCTATCATGCAGGTAGTAATTTATGCTTATGGAACAAAAAAATGTATAGAAAAGCCAACCCTTCCTGGTCTTTTTCTAAAGAAATATCATCTTAGCTTTTTTTTTTTTCAAATATATTCACACTTCTGCTTTTTGAACACAAAAACACGGTTAAACTGTAGAGTTGTAACTATAGAGACAAGTCACCATAAACACAAATTAACTCACGAAGCCTGTGGAAGAAAAGCAGGATCACTGGTCTGCGTTCCCTATTCACACAGAGCCGGAAAGAGAGCCCCAGCTAAAAAAATGCAGGGTCTGTGCAGCTCCAGCATCATACAATTAGTACTTGTCATCCTCGGAGCTCAAAATAACACAGTGTGTTCATTTGCAGAGGAAAGAATGCATTTTCTTAAGAAAACTGAATCTCTGTGCTGATAGCACAAGTCCACAAATAAGATTAAGGTTTATAAAAACGGGAATTAAAGGTACTATCAGACAACCCAGTGAGAATTAATCAAATCAGTCAGAAACTAATAAAGAGAGATAGGCATTTCAGTGTAAATCCTGAGTCCAGTCCTGCTCTGTAATTTCTCAGCCAGAATCTTCAGAGACCACAGCAATACCGACAAGCAGTAAAGTCAGCACCAGGTACCTCTCCTTCGCTGATCACTGGGCGATGACTCCATAAAGCACTGTTTTACCCAAAATCCACACAGACGATGACTCCGTAAAGCACTGTTTTACCTAAAATCTACACAGACATCAGCCCACTGGTGCTCGGCACCTGTAATGAATGCACTTTGGGGTCCCAGATTTGAGGAGCAGAGGCGGTACTTGCTGGCAGCCAGCTTCAAAATGGGGTCACAAACTGACTGCCCAAAATGAGACAAGGCAAATCAGCCATCGTAAACATCTGCGGCACTGCGGCTGATGTGAGGTAATGACGTCTCAATACATTTGGGATGCGTAATCAAACCCATTCCTCCAAGGAAAAGGCCAGAAACCCCAGAGAGAGTTTGAGGGCATGTAAATCTGTTCTTGTCATCTACTGACAGTGAGTTCAAAATATTTATTTTTACAGGATTTTTTTTAATAAATTCAGTTCTTTTTCCCTGTATTAGAAGTCAAAGCATAGGGAACACCACTTTCAACTTGACCAACATGGGTAAACAGACATGCAGCTGATGCTATTGAGTTTCTTCTATTTCTGACAGTCTACATAACTGCATGGTGCATGACTCGTCTGCTCCTTCCTCCTTTGACATAAATATTGTAAAAAAATAAAAATAAAGACAATCCTAGAGCACAGGTCTTTGGGGCAAGAGACTATAGACATTTTCCAAAGTTACTTGTAAGCCTTGTTGGAAAATCTGCCACAGGCTTTGTGAAAGTCTAAATAAAATCTTGACAGTTCTGCCTTTAACCACACTGTACAGCTAGTAGAAGACTTTTAGTACACGGGGAAGGTATGATTACACAGTCTGCGAAAACTCGCTGTCCTGTCCCTGTCATGCCCTTCTCCATCCTGTGAAATGTCTGACGTTTTTAATTTTAGTGCTAACTTCAACCATTTCCCCAGAACTGAAATAACCCTTGCTGAGCTCATTCTTCGATCTTGTCTATAAAGAAAGTTAAATAGGTACCACTTCTGCTGTACCCTATTGCCCAGCAGAATAGCTGGCTTTAACGAGCCTGGGTGTAATGAATCTGTGCTCAACCACTTCATTCCTAGCAAGATCCGGGACTCTAGGGTGCTCACCATCTGCTCCTGCTGATCTGGCTGCTCTTGGACTTACTCCATTTATTCCAGCATTTCCTCTTCTGGCACACACTCTCACGGTCCCTACTTGCTCTCTGTTACCTATCCTCTGTCATCCAAATAACCTCTTAGATCCTGCCAACTAACCTTTAAGCCAAACAAAACCCTTGCCTGTTTGCTGTATGGGGATGTGTGTTGTTGCTTTTCCCACAGGAATTGCCATATCCAACAGCAGTCCTCCAGCCAGGATGCACCCATAGGATTTTGGCTAGACCACAAACATTGCTGTTACAGTTAAGGAAGGTGGAAGGAAATTTCCCGTGATGCTTGTGAGCATCTTCCTGATCAAGGAGAAATCTCAATCAAAGATCATGTAAGGAAAGGCTCCTTCTTTCACAAAGATTTATCCCACTTACTACACAAATACAAATCCCTGAAGACAACAGCACTGGTTCAAGACTTCGCCATGGCACCGAATGCCACTTCTGGAAGCATGCTGATCTGTAAACCTGCTCCTCAGTGAATACCTGGAGAATAAAAAGCTTTAAGCTGCACATCAGTTACAGTACAGTCCACAGATGCCTCTTATCACAGCCCATACAAGGGCCAGGGATGGAGTTAGGTACCTTCTGACCCATGCAGGCTCTGCTTAGTAGAAATCCAGAACTTGTTTCCAATCCAAATCTCCCCATTTCTGACATGGCCAAACCCAGCATGACCATTTCTCAGTGGGTCAGTAGGGATGCCTGCATACTAAGCACTAATTGTCACAGACGAGGATTCTAAAAAGCATTTTAAAAAACCCAAACTTTCATGGTCAACAATTATTTCAAAGAAAATATGTTATCTTAACCCAAACTAGCTGCCTCTGTCTAAAATCGGTGTTTCCCTGTACCAGCAGAAAACATACACCATGAACCTCTGTGCCTTGTTCCCATAATTGTTAGAACGGTAGGGTTTTTTAAACAGAAACTATTAGATTGCATTTTTGGAGGATGACAGAAGACAAAGTATCAGCAAATTTCTCAAACAATGTTGTGGGGTTTTCCCTATCAGAACATACACATTTCCAGATTTCTTTTTAATATATCATATTAATTCAGGATTTTTCTTAGGGTCAGTAAATATTAGTAAGAATACCTGACAGCGGTGGGTTTTGAGGACAGGCACTGTAGCCATAGACCAGATCGCCACTGTGATCAGTGTTGTATAAACAAGAGAGGGAGGGCAGGAAGGAGGAAGAGAAACAGCCCCAGATCCCACAGGCCTTATTATCTGAATATTCTTGAAGCCAATTATGGGCTTGTTTCCCAGTAACATTCTCCTCACGGCACAAATATACCTGGAAATAATCTAAAATGGTAAAAACCAAGAACATTAAAAATCTCCGACACTTCCAGGCTTAAGTCACACATTGCAATCAAACTTACCCCTAAAACAGACTATGGTAATAATATGATAATACATTTCATTTAAATAACAGGGTAAGAAACTACAAAGCAAAAATAAGAGGTTTTTTCCATACTGCTTTGGAAAATGAAGTGACTAATATACCAAAGTCGCACAACTTTACTAATACGGCTTTAACACCTTTCTTAAATAGGCCTTCTTATTTGAAATTGGATATCCTCTTCCTCTTCGCAAAAGACCTACTCTTGGTGCTAGAGCTATGCGAAATCTCTACTTTCACTGCTCAATTCACCTGCAAGACCAAGGCTCAAAATGAAGCAGCGCTACAGCGCCCAGTAACATTTTTGTTCTGCTCATCTAGTAAAAAGCACAGATAAGAGAGGAAAATATCCTTGACGTATTGTCATCTTCATTCAGAACAACCCATGCAATATGAAATTATGTTAGTCATTACAAGATGACCTGATAGCTATAGGGAAAGCAGTAGAGTTTAGTGCCTTCAGGCAGTGCCCAGGTATAACTATACTTCAGCTCAAATTCAACACGACTTTTTTCTGCTTGATAAATAAAGACTCCCAAGGAACAAAATTCCTTATATCTTACTAAGAAAAATAACATAAATAAACAGGATTACCCTACCTCAAGTTTATTGGCAGAAGTATTATGCAACTACAGCGCATTAGTCAAATTACTAATCCACAGGTGGAAAAGACAGCAAGTCCAGCTCTTCCCCACCACTGGAAACTGGATGGCATGAGCTGCCTCACCCCTGACCGAGCTCCTCCTCAAAACCAAGGAGGGCTTTGCCTCACACCCTCCCATGGGGGATCTCTTCTGGGGCTCCGGTGACCCGAGAGCTTCTTCCTTCCTTCCTACCGAGACACATTTGCTCTCAAGAACAGACACGTTACCACCGCAACGTCATCTTACCTACAGATTTTTTTCTACAACACGACACTTTAAAATAT
>NW_010208931.1:0-3209 GCF_000695765.1 Mesitornis unicolor | reverse complement strand
TCTTACTAAGTCCTGGCACGCTGGAGGTGGGCAGGAGTCCTGTGCTCCTCTCCTGTATCCGTGGTCTCCACAGGTACGTGGACACTGACAGAGCTGAGTGAGGTGCTCAAGGTGCCCGTGACATCGCTGAAGCGCAAGATGACGCTGTGGCTGCAGCAGGGGGTCCTGCGTGAAGACCCCCAGGGCACCTTCACCGTGATTGAAGAGGAGCAGAAGGACCAGGTGGAGAAGGTGGTTCTGATAGACAGCGACGAGGAGGGGGACTCTGCCATGGCGTCACAGGCTGACCAGAAGGAGGAAGAGCTGCAGGTACCCATCCGTGTGTCTCAGCTGCTTGTGAAGCCGGCAGGATGGTTCAAACATCCTGTCCTTTTGGTTTTGGGGAAGGTGATTCAGGTGGTGGATTCAATTTGCACTTTGGATTTGCATTTTCCATTGCAAGTCCTGCACGAGGGCTTTCTGTAGTGGGTATCTCTTGATTAACGCTCAGATGCTGGGTCACAACATTCCCTCCAGAAAAGTGCCTTGCTGCTGAGCCAAGCGACCATTTGGAAATCTCCAAATCCGTTGGTTCAGTTTAAAACCAGAAAAGTCTGAGACATGATGTCATATTTGAAAATAGTCATAACTTATTTGGATTCACCCAGGCGGTGTTTTTTGGCACTTAGACTGCCAAAAAAGTTGACCCACCACTAACAACTGGACCTTTGCCTTCTCTCTGTTGTGGTTCCTGGACACTTCAGTGCTTTTCCTACCCATGTGAGTGTGTTGTGCCTCTGTGCAGCACAGAGGTGTTGTACCAGGGTTTATCCACTGAGGGTCATGCACGTACTGCATGTCAAACCCTGCCTTCTATCCATGTGTCCCGGCACCTGATGCTGTTCTCTGCTATTTCCTGTTCAAAGACCACATGCTCATGGCTGAGAGCAGAACTTACTGCCAGCCTCAGCCCTGCTTTTGGGGTATGGGGTGCTAAAGTACCCCTTTTCTTCATGGTATGGGTGTTGGGTGATTTACTGTTGCTTGCATGTGCCCCTCTGCAGCTCTTCTGGACGTACATCCAGGCCATGCTGACCAACCTGGAGAGCCTGTCCCTGGAGAGGATTCACAGCATGCTGAAGATGTTTGTGATGACAGGCCCAATGGTTACAGAAATCGATACTCAAGAGCTGCAGGGTTTTCTCCAGAAAAAGGTCCGGGATCAGCAACTCATCTACTCCGGAGGCGTCTATCGCCTGCCCAAGAACTGCAACTAGGCTGTCCCTGCGTTCCCCTGTGTCTCACTTCTCTGTGCCTGTGCTCCCGAGTGCCACCCAGCTGGGCAGTTTCTCTGCTCTGGGGACAACAAAGGGGTGTCCTTTGCCACATGGAGACAGCTCAGCAGCAGCCTGGGCTGTGTGCCCCACAACTTTTGGGACTGGGCCCGCTCCGCTCATTGCTTTTCCTCGAAGATGTGTGTCTGGGCCCACTTCACTGGTTAATAAAATCCAGAAGTCTCCTTTTTCAGATGATACCAACTCTTCCCTTCCTCTCAGCAGAGCACTTTTGGCATCAGCTTCCCACGCTGACCGGGCAGGCAGGAAACTCCCCGCTCAGCCAGGCACAGTCTGCCCTTCACTGGGAGGTTTTGGGAGGGGGGCTGTTGGCTCCAGTTGCTGTCTGGGTCTCTCTGTGTGGCTGCAGCAGCTGGCTCTGATGAACAAGACCCTACATAAGAGCAAGTGTTTGTGCTGTCTCCTTTGGCTTATGTGGGAGGAAGACTCTAGGGTCTGCTTGCCCTTGTTTGGGGCTCTTAAATTATGTGGAATAATTTTATTGTGGGATGAGGAACACTTGAGGCGGATGGGATGCAGTGGTTCTTCAGGGCAAAGCTGTTTAGGGCTGGAGGAGAAGTGGCTTATCCTGGCGCTGGTAGGACTGCATTACTATGGCATGAATACACCTCTCCCTTCCAGCACCATGGTGGCTGCCCCCAACCTGGGTATCAAGCAGTGGGTTTCAGAGCTGCATTCAGTCTCTGCTGAATAGCATTCAGGGTTCCTTGGTCCTGCTTTCTGGGTGGGTTTTGCTCATTGGGAGGAATATGCTGAGGAAATCTGGCTTTTACTAAAAACTTACTTTCTGTGAAGCAAAGAATGAGTTTCCACAGCCCAAGGAGTCTTTCCCTCCCTCTGCTGAATCGTCTGTCCCAGCCTGCGGAATTGAGACACCAAAGAGCCACAGCTAAAGCGCCAGAGCAGCCTCTAACCCTGACTGCACTGCTGTGCTCCCAGGTACATGAGAGACTCATGGAACCTGGGAAACCACCCAGATTTAACATTTACCCTTGTTTTACAGTGCCTAAAGCCCACAAATCCCACACTGCAGGCATCCTTCACACAGCTGCAGGCAGTGGGGTACGGCACTTGCCTTACCCCATGCCCCTTCATGGCTTTTCCTCTGGGTGAGAGCGTTCCTGTTTCCCCGCAGCCCTTTACTCCAGGCTGGTGCTGGTGTGGCACTGGGAGCTGGTTGGTGTGTTACAGTAAATATTCCTTGTGCTCTATAACAACAACGAACCTCAGTCTGTGGGTGTGTAAGAGATTACTCCGGGAAGATGAACAGCAGTGAATCCCAAATCATAGCAGGCAGGCAGGGAGATCCATGCCCAACCGCACGAGGAGCCCCAGCAGGCCCTGGGAGGACACCAGGCTGGAGCTGTCATCATCTGAGGGTGGATGGGGTGGCCAGGACACGGCACTGGCCTTGTCATCGCTGTGCCCAGAGTGGGATGTGGCTGGGGACGCCCCTGGGAGCCACACCTGGGATCTATGTGGAGGACACGAGACACAAACTCTTGTCAAGCTGGGGCTGGTTTACCCCAGGCAGAGGTCTCTGCTGCGGGCCCGGTCCCCTCCAGGTCCTGGAGGGTTTTCCCTCCCCAGGTTTGGATACAGGGAACTCCCGTCCAGCAAACACCTCCTGGGGACTTCTCCACGTCCCCTCAAAGGCTGCTCAGCTCCTGCTTAGACGCTGCCCCACCACTGAATGAATCAAAGCAGCCCACAGGTGCCTGGGCTCCATCCAAAACCCACATCCTCTGGGAGGGCAGGAGGGAGCAAGATGTGGGCAGGTTGTGTGGGCATCTCTGCAGGAGTGTACGTGCTGCAGGTGCAGAGCCTCAGGGCTGCGTTTCACAGCTTATTTTATTTTATTTTATTTTATTTTAT
>NW_010208930.1:0-18429 GCF_000695765.1 Mesitornis unicolor | reverse complement strand
AATGTATTTGTAAAATGATTTTTTATTGTCTATTGTCTATTTAGTGTATTACTGCCAATACACTTATTTCTTAGCTAGTTCTTTCTTTAAGATATAATAAAATATTATCTCCTATTGTAGGGCATAGAAGAAACATAGTAAATAGCCCCAGCCTTTAAAAACAGAGAAAGTGTGTGGTATAAAAGAAAGAAGCCATATATGTTGAGACAAGGAACCTAATTTGTTTGCTTATTCTTGTAAGAGAGCAATGACGTGCTTCCAGGTTTAGAGATTATATACTTTCTGGAATATTTTTTAGAGAGTATATTATGGTCATATTCACAATTGGCCTCAGAGAAGGACATGGACTTGGAGCTTGTTCAGAGTAATTTAATCAATCTTATACAAAAAAGCACGAGCCAACCATTACGGCCCAAGTCAATACTAAAATGATTTCCCAAAACTCATTTCAAAGTCACTTCCAGGAAACAACTGGTAGCTTCAAAACTCTGAGGCTCAACTATAAATTTAATTTTCTTCAAGATCTGTAATTGAACTTTTTTAATAAAAATTATGGTGTACTGTCATTTCCTTGAAATAAAATATTGTTCATTAGATGTGATGTCATTGTGTTCCTACTAAGTCCTCACTTTTTAACCTGAATCAGTATATTTTGTAAGGTTGTTACCACCACATAGTGACTACAAATATAAATGGAACTCATTTTGTTACAAAAAAAATAAACACAGGGCAGAAATTTAATCTGGCTGCCTACCTACCAGATGGAGAAAAGACCAGGGCCAATTCACTGATGGAGTAACAGTTTAATCACATCATCTTGCTTTTGACTTACTTATACATATAAACAAGTCCACTTGCACCTTTGAGAATTCACGATGTTTTCTCCCAGCTTCTGAAAGTGCATAGCAGTTAATACTTTATTCACAGATTAGACAGATGCATTATATCATCATGAGATAATGAGGGAATAACGTCTTTATTACTGTTGGCTCATCTGGATATCTGTATCATAACCATACTTGAGAGCTAAACTGTTCCATTTCATGCCCTGAGTCTACCTCTGATTAAGTCTCATGTTTTGACAAACTTTTGTTGTAAATACTAGAAATACATCATGAGTGATTCATAGCAATTTCACAGACAGCATCACTTACTTCAGCAAGAAGTTTATTCAGATACAATCAATTTATGTTTTGGCACTGCCTTCACAGGATAAGGATTTGGTCAATGCCAGAAGGTGTATCAGATTTTGGCTTATTTTGGGATGCTTTAGTTCCTGTTTAAATCGATGGAATTATTCTGTGTGATAAATCGATACTCGAGGAGTAAAGAATGGTAAGCATTTGTCTCAGAATATCCAATGCTGGCCATGGAATGGGGAGGGGATACAGCTCCTGTAGCACTGCTGACCTGTTGAAATATTGTCTATAAAACAGATAAATTCTTCCCAAAAAGCAGTGTGACACCCTGTCTAGTTGTTTGTGTCACTGTGTTGTCATTCATATGATCTACCTAAGCAATCCTCACTTGTTCTACAAATCACATTAATTGGACTCAGGGGTCATATTAGGGAACAAAAGGAAGAGAGCGATGTGTTGAAGGGAACAGGTGGGGTCATAAAACAACAAAAAATCCTGTCACATTTTGTCCAGGACTGCAGGAATGTCAGTGTCTTCCTACCGTTAGATGTGTCCAAGAACATTCTGCATATTTTAAAATTCCCAGTTTAATTGTGAATTTTGTCTGCTGCCTTTCCCCCATTTTTATTTTCTCTCTTTTTTACTTTTTTCTTTTTTTTTGTTGGAGGATGCAAGGAGAGAAGAGTGAGAGGGAGGATAGAAAGAATAGGGGAAAAAAAGGAGATAAAGCCTCAATGATCCATTAAAGATATTACTAATACATTAGAAGACTACAATAAACTTTACACATACATTTAACTCCAGAGGAAAAAAAAAAGGAATTTATTTGAGAGTTTTTTTAGTGTTTCTGGGATACATTTAGGGAAAAAATAGTCCTGTGGAAATATCAATGTAAATATGATACTAAAAATAAGCTGCAAATTTCAAATAAAAAATTACCTTTAGAACTACTAACCAAAGTATCTGTTAGATTTTCTGTCACAGAATTTTTGAATAAGCATTGGATGGCTTTTTGAAAAACACTATGGCAATTCATGCAGAAATTGGAGGGCCAATGCAATAACCACTGGGTGATGTTCTGTGGTCTTTGCTATGCAGAGACAGTAGGATAAGTTTATCATAATGGTTGCATCTGGCCTAAAATCTATGAGCCTATGAATCATGGTAATGATATTGCTGCCAAGTCAATTAGCAGCATATATTCCAGGACAAAGAATTAATTATCATACATTCACCTTCTACCTTGACACCTGTGGAACTTTCTGATGGTTCATTTACCTGTGCTGGATTCTTTGAGTATGTCACCCAAACCACTTCTTAGCTTGGTTAGTTTTGCTGACCATAGACACAGGATATCTAAGGCTTTGGTATGCTATTTTCCCTCCTGTAGCTATGGATTTGTGTGACAGGAGGTTACTAGGATCTATACAGATTATAATATTTTTTCAAGTGATCCCAGAGAAGATTGAAAACCTAATATGATAAAATACATATGTGTATGTTTGTGTCTGTATATAACAATGTCTGTAATATATGTGAATTTGAGAGGACAGGAGGTAACACATGAAAATGAAAATATTTCTGTTTGCCTTCAAATAGCATCAGGGGAGGCTATTACTCCAACATTTAGGAATCTAGCACAATTTAAACACTAGCCTACTCCTCTTAGTAGTTTCTGATATGCATTTGAATAACTATAGAGTAGAAAGTAACCATAGTTTGTTTCATCTCATAAGCTCAGTCTACCTCTGATTGACTTGCAAAGTCTCAGATACAAGTTTTGATGACCTTTACAAGGTATATCAGACAATATCACATCATCAAGTGAAGTGGGTCTGTGAGTAACTACTACCAATTCTGTGTCTCAAGTGACCAGCTCCATAGAGTCTTACCTGGACCTCTGTGAGAGCTTTCAGTTTTCTACTCCAGCGTCTAGAAAGATGCTCAAATGCTCCAAAGTCTGTGCTCTTGATGAAATCAAGAAAAGACAAATTATTGTGACAAATTATAAAAGACAAATTATTTTTCCATTTGTGGTACAACCATATTTTTTTAAAAAACTGCTCTTTCAAAAAAGCACTTTTTTTGTCTTTATGGATTTTGCATAAAGCTCCCTATGGTGAACTCAAGCAAATGTAGGAGCAAAGAGGAAGTGCAAGTGTTCTGGCCCTTCTCAGATTCAATAAATGCATCTATAACAGATGGCTAATTACAAAGATAACTATTAACGAATCTTAGTAACATTAGCTCTTCCAAAAATGTCATGAAAAGGTATTCTGGCACACTGTGTTCCAGCAGTACAACTGAAGTGAGCCAAACATACTCTGCCCTAGGCTGGTGCAGAGATTGAAAAACCAGAATATCTGTTGTCCTGATGGCTTATTTTAATTTGCTCTAACTGTGACCCTTTATCAACCATGGAGCTTTATTCAAGACCAGCAAGGGCTGAATAATTGGATTTTCTTAGCAGGTAACCTTTCTTACTCTGCCAATTAATCCAGCAGGAAAAAAAAGACACTGATCTCCTGTGAGAAGAAACACCTAAGAGATCAAAGACTGGATTCACTCTCCCAGCACTACTGCCAGTGTCTGCATGTGATGCATACTTGGGCATACTGCTCATGCACTGTACAGTTAAGTGGGCACTTCATCAAGATTTCAATTAATCTGGAAGATCAGGGTGAGCTACTCTGTTGCTGTACATTCATAAATATGGAACAGATGCCCAACATAATCAAATGTAGTCTGACAAAATTTCTGGCTGAAGAAAGGGAACTTGTCTGGTAAAGGCATATGATAGCCTTAAAAATGCATGCTGTGATGGACAGGCCAGTGCAACGCTTTTTCCTGCGTTCTCTGGCCAAATAGTCTTAAACTCTTTTCTGTGGTGCCATTTTCCACAGGATATCTACCCTCTCCTCCCCCTTCTCCTGCTCCCACAACGTTTAAGATTCAGGTACTATTTACAGAGAGAAAAATGGATTAACACACTCTTAGCCAGATAATAATATTGACTATGGATTGCAGACTTCCTGGCAGAGCAGATGTGCCTTTAGATGACTGCGGAGAAGGTGCGATGCCAGACAGCATGGTGCTGTGAGCCGAGGGCTGGCTGGGGCTGTGCATGTGTATTACATTGCCAGGATCATCCATGTCCCCCGAGAAGATTCTCCTGGGTGGCTCATAGCTCTTTCCCACTTCAGTTGGTGACTCCTGCATCATGAAGACTTTTTCTTTTTCTTTCTTTTTTTTTTTTTTTTTTGAGGGCACAAAGTCTCTTTGAAAGTAAAGGCACAGATGCTCATTCTCCATGTTCCTGAGCTCTTCAATCGGGGTCAGGCATACGTGTCACCTTCCAGCCCCACATAGCACACCTGATAAATAGGATTCCTGCTCTCTAGAACCAAGAGGCTGTTCATTTAGCATGCTGGCTGCCCCAGATAACAAATCTGAGCCATCCAATTTGTCTGCCTGGCTGCACAGAGAGGCCTGTGCCCTGATATAGTTTTAGATTCATTCCTGGCAGCTGGGTTTGAAAAGGTAGGAGCTGCAGTGAATAAACCAGTCACCAGCTTTGTTTGAGTCCAACAGACAAGGAAAGGAGCTGTGCTTTCCATTCTCCATTGTTGATCTTCAGCTAATGTAAATCAACTTGATTCTGCTGGCATCAGAAATGAGCTGATTCATGCCATTTATAGTTTCTTCCTGTTTACCTACTGCAGCTTAATGACTGCCAGGCACAAAAGCACCTGACTGAGGACATTAGATAGAACGGCTTTATACACTTAATGTTTTGTTTGGTTAAAGACTAAAAAATAAGACAACTTTAACTTCTGATGAGAAAGCTAGGCCCCTGAACACTTAGCACTAATAAGGTGCTTTTCAGTTTCTAAGTGCTTTATAAACATTAATTAATTATTCCTCTCAACAACACTTGGTTATTTTCCGTTACTAGAGTGCATGTTTACCAAGTTAGCTCCATTCGTGCACAGCATGTCGTTGGCAGCAAGCAGGAGCATAAATAGATCTATAACCACACGCTGTAATCTGCAGCAGTTTTGCTTCACCAAACACCATCAGTACAGGTACAGGGGCAGCTTGGAGGAGTGACGACTCCTCTCCATGTCCTATGGTGGTGATAACCTTTACCTTCCCAGCAACACTGAGCGCAAACATAAAAACTGTTTGCTACACAATTCAGCTTATTCCACAGAAACATATGTCAAACAGCAGCTTCCAGCTTGACACAGCTGCAAAAAGTAGTAACAAATATGTTATGTGCCACACCAAAATACCCATTACAGTACCAAAGTGACATGGAGAATGGGCAGATTTCTAATAAGACTCATGAATGAGGTTGCCACCACAAGACAGCAGAATTTCCTGCTTGCAATTAAAGACAGAAAATACTCCTGTTGTGTACTAATAAGTTGCTAATAACTTTCACAAAAAACAGCAACAAAAAAAAAAAAAGAAAAAAAAAATAAGGTATTACCAATCCTAAAATAGCCAAGAGCCCCGTGGACAGGAAATGACCAGAAGGCAGTGGCTGGAGGCTCACATACCTGTACTGTTCAAGTCAGACCAAAGACTGGAACAAGTGCTTGCCTTTCTAGATGAGCAATCCTAGCCACTGAGTTTTTGTTTATTTTCACATCCTTGTCTCTCTTTCCCCTTGCTTCATGTGCTAAAGGAGAGGAATGCTTTCTGGCAATAGTTTTGTCTGAACCGATGTGTTTCCACTGGAAATGAGTGTTTCAGCGAACTGTGGTAGACAATAGCAACTATTGCTGTAGACAAGATAATACCTCTGCAATTGAGATGGGGGTCTTGGGAACTCTTAAGCTATCACTTTTTAATTAAAGCTGCCCAAAATTTTTCCAACGAACAGATTTCTGACATAAAACTCTGGAACGTATGAAGATGACCGTAACCATCAGCAGAAATTAGGAAGAACTTTCTGCTGCATCTCCTGTCCCCCTCCCATGCAGGCAATGCCCAGGGTCCGGTTAACAAGGGGCTGGTGCACAGCAGGCATGACGTCGAACATTGCATGCACCTAAATCTAGTTTCATGGAGAGTCCAGAGCATATTGCTCTACACTGCCTGCTGCCAGCACCAAGGTGACTGCCTCTGTTTCCCTTTGCTTTCTTCAAGCTCTTTTTACTCTGGTCAGCTTTAGATGGTGTAATCTAGCTGGCTTCAGTGATGTGGCTCAATGTCACGTACACAACTTGAATTAAAATTGCAGAATCAGTAACTAAATCTTTCAGTATCAGTAGCCTCCATCCTAGGAGTGATAAGAAATACCAAACTTTAATGCTCCAAGACAAGCAGTACAATTAATTAGCCTTCTTTCACCTTGCTCATATTCAAAATGCTTTACCTGCAGTTAGAGCTGCACTGGCACACACTGCAAATATGTCATGGAAAGCAGCTATATAGGGAAATAGACCTTATTATAGAACTTTAAACAGAAAGAAAATGTATTGACAAATACATTCTTTTTGCCTGTGTAACTGCATATATATCTGGGCTTTTGTCAACACAGCTATTTTCTCACAGCCCTACTCAGTAGAGATTTCTACTATATGAAAGGCCTGAGATTGGTTACTGAGCCTTATCTTCTACTTAGGTGTTTACAGTTTCCGGCATCTCTCCTGAAAGAATCTTACTCTAAGTAATACACAAGTATTTACTGGAATCAGGCAGACAAAAATCAGTCTATTTTCAGTCTGAATAGTTTAAACTGTGCTCTGGGAATCTCTGATGGTTCGTTTGGGAAGAAAACAAAACCTCCTCCTGCTGATGAGTTCTAATTTGCCTCCATCTATCCCTGGTACGAAGAAACAATGAGGTAATCATACATACTTCTGCCGTCTGCTCTGCAAACACACCGAGCTTTCATTTGAGAAAATGGCACACTGCACAATGATGCAAACAAAAGATCTGAGATTATATTCACTCATTCCAAACCAAACACAATAGTCATTTCTTTTCTGAAGTGCTGAGAAACAAGAAAGCTTTTATATATAATGAAATACAAACATCTCTAGCTACAGAAATAAAGAGCAATTTTAATCTAAGAGCAGAATTTTCAGCTTCTGATATATGGTTTATTCCTACTTCAGACTTAGGGAGGTTGCATGCAACTACCATCTTTCTGCGTGTTAACATATTCAAATAAATTTTCAAAGCTTATATACATGTACATATCAATACATTTTTACAGTGATAAACTGTATTTATATGCTAAAAGCACAGTAATTACTGTAATATCACATGTGACTTCAGGATAAGTGTAATAGTATCGCAGACATATGCCAAGGAGTTTTTTGCAGCAAATCCTTGCAGAGTTATGCAAAGGATACCATGAGTAATGTGCAGAAGCCATTATAATATCCTTCCTACAGTGGAAGGGACATAGCAGGGTAGGGGTTCATCCCTTAATAATCAGTCTCCAGCTCCAGCCAGAACCAGATGTTCTAGAGGAAGATGCAAAATCCACATGAAAAATGTGGAATTAAATTGCTGTGGTTAAAATACCTTTACAATATTTATCAGGAAAATATCTGGCTCGGGCTGTGAAACATGAGGGAGATTTATTCCTTGCTGAAATTGGGATTAACAGCTGCTGGTCCCCAAACTAATTCTAAATAATTCACATGTGGATGTTCTCTTTATTCAAAATATCCCCAAGTTTTAGACTTTTGCTATACTTTTGGTCCCTCTTACACTCCTGGCAATTAAGAAACAAACTAATTTCACATATACAACAATTACTTTTTTCCACTTTTTGAATTCACTGAATATGGCCTACTACCACTTGAGAAATGCAGCCAATTAATACATCCTTCACAGTAATAGCTTGTACAAAAACATGCAAGCCTAATAGTAATTTTCAACAATGTAAACCTATGATTTGCTCATGCCTTGGAAAATTATTTTGGCTTGTTTTTATTCTTTTCCCATAGGAACCAGGAGAAAGCTAGCACTTGCCTGTTATGACTTTGTAAGACAAAAGAGCAGGAAAGAGGAAAATATGAAATATGTTCCCTCTTGCACTGCTCCGAATGAAGGTGTTGGAAGTGTCTGCCACATAACCCGTTGCAGCCGATCAGCACCAAGCCCTGACAAGCTCCTTCTCTAATAAACTGTGTTTCTCTCAATACCAAAATCTCATCGTTGGAACTTGCTTGATACGTTCTAAATGTAAAACATGTTAAACATCAGAGACATTGAATATGTGAAAGGATCACTATTCACAGACTCCTAATCAAAGTCTCATTTTGTGTCATTATTTGTTTGGTTTTACGCATTTCCTCCTTGCTTGAATGAAAATGTCTCGTGTTAGAAAATACATCTAGCTCAAAGAAGCTAGGCAAGGAGTTGTGCTGCATTCAGAAATGTCCAGGCATAATGGCTTGTTTGCTTTTTTCTTTTGGAAAAGTCTGCACTGTTTGCTAGGTTGTAAATTATTGATTTATTTGGTGATTTACTTTGCAGCAAATTGAAGCTATATGCAAGCTAAATACATCTTCACTTAAGGTAATTATGATGATGGGGGCTATAAAGTTTCAGAAAGAGATAATTGTATTTGTTTGACACGTAGACTATAAGCCAAAAATATACCCCTCTTCCACAACACATGCTGTCTGTTTAGAGTAAATGTAACTTAAAAGACATTATTTAATTAACAGTTGCAACTTCTCCGCCTGTGAAAGCTTTAAGGTGCTATGAAGCAATGACATGGAAATGTTTTAGGCTCTCTTGGCTTGCCTAGATCACCCCCATGATGATGTGGGGCTACACTCCCACAAGTGGGGCTTGCGATGCCGTTACAACCCCACTTCTTTTTCACTAAAAGTGAAAATACAATTAGTAGTGTTTGCCATGTGAAATATTGACCAAATTATCTTTCTTTTTCTGTACTTCTTGAGGCCTCAGATGTTCCTGGCAAAAAACAGATTTTGAAGGTACAAACACGTGGGTGGAATAACTGGAAGCCTGGCACCAAGCTGTTAACTGCACAGAGCATGGACTGCAGCACAGAGATCTTGCTTGCTGGAGTTTCAGGGCTGCTCTCATGGCTTTCCCAGAGAGAAAGGATTTTGACTTTCTATATGGATTTTCTAGAAATGAAAATGCACCACTGCAGATTTCTCTCTCAGGATCAAAAATTGAGTTATTGCATCTGGAGCAGGATGCAGATAATCTGAACGGAAGTCCAAGTTCTGTCACAGATGCACAACAGATTTTGTTGTGGGGCATCAGGGCCTGGAGAAAGACTGGAATTCCTGTTAAGGAGAGCCAGAACCTTGGGGTGCACAATGTGCACTTTGGACTGGCCTGACAGACGAGCTCTGGGAGCCAAAGACCTTGAGATCCCAGAGCCTGCAGCTGTAAGCAACCATCGCGCTCAAGGCTTTCAGACTCTCTCCTGTGAAACTGAGCAACTGAAAGCACTGACTGTAATCTGAAAGGAAATCCTTTCCATCCCAAGCCCATGCCTAATGAAATCAGTATTCTGGTCAGCTCCACCACTAGAAAAAGCAGCTGCAGTATGCAGGGGAACATATTTTGTTTTCCCAGCTCCATGTGCTAGTGTTCCGCAAATTAAATTTTCTCTGACGTTGAGCCTATATGAAATCTTGACACTAAAACAAAACGTAATTGTCAGTGAATGGAAAGCACTACTTTTTGGCCAGCTCTATTTGTACATATAAAATATTCTAGACTTCTCAAAGTGTCTTTCATGCCATCTCTAAATATTCTCCTTTTTTTTTAATTGAGATTTCCAAAGCTAGCTGCTTAGGGGTTTTCAGTGCCCAAATTCCTGCTCATTATTTCATTTGACACTTAGATCCCTTAAGCAGCACTGAAAAATTACTAAGCTTTAATATCTGTGCAAGACATGTAGCAATGGCTACAATGAAGAAACTCATTCTGGCACTAAAAACCAATGAATATGTAAGACAAATTGTATCTGGAGAGAGTAAACACATTAAAACAGGCTACCAGTAGCTTCTTTCAAAAGGTATACAATGTAAGCTGCATACTCTTCAATAGCTCAAGGGGTTTATAGTCAATAAATTTAACAGCCTGCAACTGAAAAAGCCAAAGCTAAAGTAGAGTATGTAAAAGGAAGCTAGAGCACTCTTCTTTTCAACCTTAGGACAGAGTTAATAGAGGAGAAATGACAAAATACATAAAAAGAAATACACAGGATTTGACAGAGTATTTTTTTTCTTTTAACTACAAGGCAAACTACCAGACTATTTTGGTTTACAGATAAATCAAACAAAGAACTTTTATCAGTTTGCATAAAAGTCTCATTTTCAGCATCAGGAAGATTAAGCTTCAGAACCTTATTTTGTATGTGCATGTGAGGGATTGCAAGGGAAGTAGTGTAAATAATGACCTTGTCGAAGGGAGATTAGCTTCAATGATTATATGGTAAAATAGTTATGTTTTCTGCACTTATGGATTAAAATATCTGTTGACAGTTTCTTCAAACTAGTAAAGCTCACAGACATTTGCAGTAATAGGGTAATGACAGTAGCAGTATCTGACAGCCCCATTGCTGCCTCTTGACATTATTCATGATATTCTGATGTTTGGTCTGTGGAGCCAGATCCTCAGCCTTGCCAGATTCGTTCGCAGTGGCTCAGTGTTTATGTGACAAAACCCATTCCCTGTAAAAACTCCCTTTATTATACAGTTATGTGGTCACGCTAAATGCAAATGTACTGGACTCATCTTGTCCTTTTGATTTTTCAAGACCCTCCCCAACTTCTCCCAGTTGACCAAGAGCATAGCAGGGTTGATTTTTCACTGACTTACCCCTCATATTGATATTTACACTTGTTTAAGCTGTCAGTGAAATTGAAGCAGCTGGACTGTTCCCACCAAGATTGACTTTCCTCAATTTTATCTCTTATTTTGCTGTTTCTAAAAAATTGTAAGGAAGATGGGAACTATACACATGGGACAATCAGAACCCTGGTGTTGGATATGACAGGCCTAGTCTCTGCTCTGATTGAATGATGACACGTTGGATTGAAAAATCATGCTCAGAGAAAAGCAGAGCAGAAAATGGTGTGGAGGCACTTGTAGCCCAAGTTGGTAACTAAATACAGAATGCAACAGGCAGAAACCCCCTCTCTAAGTCAGTGGCTCAGTGTTTCTCTAAACCCACCAGAAATTGTCAGTTGCTTGTCTCTGTGCCTATAAAATGGTACAATAACAAAAATGAAAATATTTCCGTTTATCCTGGTGATATAATTTTAAAGTTCGCAGATATATTGGTAGCTGTACATCATGCAGAAAAGTGAAGAAAGATGCTCACTTTGTTTACTTGCTACTTACACAGGATAATCTCTATTGTAAAGTAACTGGAGAAAAGAGTAAAGAGAATTTGGTTCATGAGAGAAACATTCCTATATGAGGGATAGTTTGGCACAAATTCGTGGTTTGTCTAGGGCAGTTTCAGCTCATACTGGCTGGGTTCTCCATGCAATGCAAAGTGCAGTCTCCTGTCACCCATACATTCTGGCAAAGAAATCAGAGCTTTATAGCAGCCTATAAAAATTACGTTACACTAGCAAAATTGGTTAATGTTTAATTATGTTAAATGGAGAAAGATTTAAAAGTCCTAGGTTCTGACTTCCTAAATTGTTTCTACTAAAGATGCAATATGTTAAGATTTTTCTTGAACAATATTATCTATCAAGTCTATTAAGTTGTATGAAATAGGGTCTGGATTTCTACTCTCATTTTATGCCAATGGAAAGTGATATAAATAGATAGTAAAGAGAATTGTACTGTCAGTCTGGGTGGCAGTTTTTCGAAAGTATAGCAGAAAACTAGCTCTAGATAGGTCTATGAAAGGAAGTAATCAAAATTGGTCATTAAGTCTTCCAAAAGGCTGTTAATCATAGTTTTGGGTATTTTTACTCTCAGTATGCCATTTCCTAGACTGCGTCTGTACAGCAATGGGTGTCTGTGGTGCAATGGGGATGCAGTCAAACCATATGTAGACTAGTCACACTGGGAAACAGTTTGTCTTCAGATGCACAGAGTAGAGGTCAAGCTGCAAAATTCATTCAGAAAGCTAAAAAACCAAGGAGGTTAACCTATGCTGCACTCAGTGCTGCTCTAGCTGATTTGAAACTTAGGCTGAAACTGAAGTTTTGTAGTGGTGGAGACAGAAAGAAACTGAGCTTCAGCTTTGACTGTGCATGCCAGTAATTGGCAAAAAATAGGCTACGTACACTCAATCAAGGGAGAGAAGCTTGAACATGCACAGGGTATGACAGATGAGCTCTCGATATAGAAATGCATGAGTAACTAGCCACACAGGGAAGGTAACAGGCTAATCAGAAAGTTCAATGAAAACAAATCTTTCAACAGACATAAAAACAATCCCTTTCATGCAGTTAAGCTGAGAAAACTTTATCTCATGTAGATAATGAAAAATACACTTCCACTATCATAAACGTACATCTGCATAGGAATAGCAATTCTCTTCGTCTTGTAATTACCTTTTCTCCGCCTTGGTTCTCCTTGCTTCTTTAAGGTAGTCATCCCATGGACAGTTTAATGAAGACAATCTTGAGAACAGAGAACTTGCTGCCTTCAAAGGAGAAGAGAAAACAAAGGTTTTTCTTGGGGCTATAGTCACCATACTGTATACCCAGGCAACTTCACCCACCATCTAAATATACTGGTTGATTTTAGCAGGAAAAAGGCAATTGGCAGATATTCTCTCTATATCCAGAAATTAGGAGATAGATAGGAGAATGTTGTGCTTTCATACTGCATGAAAAATTGAAAGATTTTTGCTTTTGCAAAAGCTTTTGCTTTTCTTTACTGTTGTTTAAAAGTCTTTGAGGAAACACTTGCTTTCCTTTTAGAGTACTTTTCACAAACTTTTATTTTCTAATGGTTTTCGGCCTGTGAGAGTTGCTTTTAAAATTCTGGTGAAAATTTTATGTTCTAGAAGGCATTTGAACACGTCCTTGCACGTTCCAAAATATATCAGCTTGCACATTACTTAACATTAAACAGAATCTGGCACATTATATTCATAAAACTAGAAACTTTAAAAGCTCTACATTCTTTTATACAAACTCATTTACTTATTATTTCTATCTGTTTCAGTAAAGAAACACCATTTAAAATATGGTCATAATAGTTTCTTTATGCAATACTAAGCATAATTCCTAGCTATAGTTAGCCCAACAGTATTTGAAATAGATGTGATATGTCATTACTTTGTCTGATCTTTGCCTTTCACTGACCTGAGGAAAATAAAAGAAGTCAGTTATTGAACCAGATGATTAAAAAGTTAGTATTCAATTAGACAGAAAACTACCTCTCAGGCAAATGGTATCATACAGTGTAAGCAAGGTCAAATGGAAATGAAAAGTGATATTCAAAAACAGGTAAGAAGCATTAGCTCTATCTACAAATAACCAGTAAAGGATGAGATTTTCAAAATCCCTAATGACATTGGTAGGAAGCTCCCACTGACAATTGACAGTCAACTAAGCAGTAAGTTAAAGTTTAACCTATCTATCTAACTTTTGAATGCTTATGTTCATTGTTGAAAATTATGCATTTGTAAATAATTTATTGTACAACAAACATTTATCCAATTTAATATTAGATAGTAAAGGCATGCAAACACTTGATGTAAGATGTTCTAGACAATGAATTATTTATCGACCAATTTTGTCATTGCATTAGTGGCCACTTGCTATTCTTGACCCTACACTTGTTTCACTGGCTACCTGTTATTAAATAGTAAGGTTTCCGTTTCCTACCTGGTTTTTGTTTTTATGACCATGTAGAAATAAATGTTAAGTTAATGGTACAAGCACAAATTACTTTGTCTTGCTTTTTCTTACAAATTGAGTTAGGGCAGTTTGGTGGACAATATTGAGCTGTCTGTTGAATTACGTATGATTTGGCAAAATTTAAGAAAAGTACTACCAGGTCCAGCATAGACACGATACTGGCCATACTTGACCTGAGCAAGCAACTGCTTGAAGGAAAATACCGTGCCACCGTCCTCTCACTGAGGGCCTAAGACAAGCATTTTGATTTCCTAGAGCCCAAAGGTCTTCAGCACAGTGACACAGTAATAACTTTACAAGTGAGCACTATTTATCTCACAAGTGACTAGATATAGACCTGTTTTCAGAGAACTGCTCACACTGCTGTCTCTGTCATCAGCTCTGCCATCAAGCCCACATATACTGAAGGTGCCATAAAATCCACTCCAGTCTAGGATACGACTCTTATCAGTTTACTATAAATGAAGCTCTGCAGGTAAAATCTTGATTCTAAATTACATCCAAGTACCTTTTAAATTATAAAGTTATGAGAGAGCTGAATGTCATCATTATCATTAGATGCCACCCCAGAGAAATGCTCGAGAAACATTGCCAATTGTTCCTAGGAAGGAAGTTACTGTTTCAGAGATATTACAATTACTGAGTATGTTATATCATTTAAGTACATATTTATCTTAATTGTGGTAAAACTTGATAGTATTCTGTTGATTTCATAATTACAAGAAAAACTGCAAAATAAAATACATGTTTTGGGGGACTGGGAATTTGATGTGGTTTATAATCAGCAACATTGTTCACAATGATGAATCTGAGTGTACAGAAATTATTTCATGTTGCAGCACTGGTGCTAACACTTGCTTTTCCGCTTGTTTTTCATTACCATTGCAAAGTAGTTTTCATAGACAGTGCTTATTTTATTCATGGCAGAAACTAATGAATTTTTCAGACTTGTGTCTGGGTTTTATTATACTCCTATACAATCTTTTATTATACTCCTACAAAATCTGTTTTTTATGTATTGTACTATCAAAGAGTGGGCTGAGGTTGCCCTTACTTCCTGTTGAATCTTTTTTATAACTTTATTTTTCAGTAATTTAAACTTCTCTTTACTCGTTATGAACTGCTAACCTCCGAGTCTGGCCTTGCTTTGGACTCCCTTTAGGTTACCCTGAAAATTATCTGCGCTACAGTGGCATCCAAAGCTGCTCTGCATTGGCCCTGTTGTGCTAAAATATGTGAAAAAAAGGCTGTAAATAGTGCCAATCTCAAGAGCCCTCAGTCTGGTATGTTTACAGGAGAGATTTTAGCAAAGTAAAGAGATGGCTGAGCTAATTAATTTCAAGCTAAAATTCATATCTCTACTTCATACTGGAGTGTAAGCACTATCTAAGTCGGTAAGACAAGGGAGATGGGAGCAGGTGTTAAATAAGTGATAGGAAAAGGGGAACTCATAATTCCTCCCACCACACGGCTGATATGAACGTGGTATTAACAGCAAGAGATCCAGCAGAGAAGACAAGACATCATGTGTGAGCGACTGCCAGTCTGAGCATCATTTTGCCCTTTCTGAAAAATCATCCTTTGAAGAGACGTGAACGCATCGGAGTGATTCACAGCCCTGTTAGATGTTGAAGCTGCTGGAGAACCTCACCATAAGGCAAAACATGTGGCTGTCCTCGTGTCCAGGGAGGACAGCAGTGCTGAATGTATTTATTAACTTAGTGCTTTTTTCCAGAGGAAAGTAAAGAGGTAAAAAAATCTAAAAGGGAAGGAGAAATCAGTCTCACTGACAGAGCAAGGCACAAGCAGCCAACAGACTCTAAACGCTACTGCCTACTTCTGCTGCTGCTTTCCCTTGGTCAGTTCACATTGTTCCATTGATCCATCTCCTTATTGGAAAAAAAAAAGACTGGCAAAGATCTTTCTTACCTCTGTGTTTCCATTGCACCCTGTGGGATCTGAAAGTGTAAATAAGATGTTACAGATGTGTTATTGCTGTTGTGTACTTAGATACCTCCTTTAGCTGACGAGGTGGAGCTAGCTGTTCCCCTAGAAAGTGTGTTGTGAGTGCTGAGCAGGCAGACCCCATTGGAGAAGTTGTCTGAAATAAAGGCATACAGAGAACAGCATTGAGGGACATACCATGTGTATACTCTAAATTTGTTGTTTATTCCATGTACAGATGGGGCTTGAGCGAGTACCACTAACATTGTAGCAGTAGAAAGGTAGAAATCGTGGTGAAGAAGGGCTTTATAAAAGCAAATGCAATTGAAACAGTAGAAAATTGAGAGCTTCACATGAGTAAAACAATGGGATTTTTTCCTTCCAGTCACCTGTTGTGGCAGATAAGCACTCCTTACTTATTTCAAGCTCCTCTCACAGCCCCACACTTCTGCTGTCCTGGCTGTTTTTTCTGGGAACACTAAAATAATAACAGTGAAAAGGCAATAATGCTGGCATTTAATGTTGCAAAGAGCTGACGCATTTAAAGCCTTTATTTACATTGAAGGTGGATAATGCCCCCAACTGAGAGCAACATACTGACATTTGTAAGACATAAACTGTGTATGTCAGAATACCAAAGTAAAAGTCAACCATGGGAGTCATTCCCTGGTATAAGATGGTAACTGCTCTACATGGACCCAGATCTCCCTCAGAGCAGGGGTGCAGATGCAGGTGTCCCTGGTCACTCCTTACAGACAGCTGGAGAGAGGAGAGCTACCATGTGCATTGGCGAAATGCAAGTAAGACTCACCAGTTATTTATTCTGCGTGCAAACTGCCAAATATCTCGTAAACATGCACAAACCAACCTGTCACCTTGAACAGGCTTTCTGGGGAGAAAAGGAACAAATGTGCTGTGAGGTGGAGAAGGATATAAAGGTACATTGAGCAATCCCATAGGCAGACAGACTTCTACTGCCACCACTTATGGCAGTGACCCTCTGCCTGTGAACACCCATGTTGCACTAATTCGTGTAAGAATGACGCATGCCTTACTATAGGTTAAGGTAACGTGACAACTTGAACACTGCAGACCACAGTTAATTTCAGGTTCTGTAAAACAGTTGCATCTACATATTTTAAGACCTAAGCAGCTTAGTAGAAGATTTTAATATGATTTTTAATAGCATAACCTATAATTTATTTTTCATTAACTAGTCAATTTCAATTTCGATACTGTAAAACTAAGCGCATTTTTTAAGCTTTTACTTTCATCAATCATTTTGTTTTTCTGACACGTTTCATATTTAATATTCATATTAAATTTCATATTGGCTGCTCTGTTTTTAAATAATATTCTGTTTTGCAAAATTCCAGCATGATTGTATTTAGACATCTTTAAAAAAATGTTGTGACAGCAATTTCAATCAAAAATGAGAGAAACAAAAAGAGATTTTTTTTTTTTTACAATGAATAGCAGCAAATGAAACAAGTCGGAAATAAGGCAGGCAAAACCAGTATTGGAATACTTTGGTTTCATTCATACTTAAGTTTGTGATGTGGTGGAGGAATTATATGGGCCTTGTATATAAGTTAATACCGCAGTAGATCACCATTGCCATCTCCTGGTAAATAAACCATATAACTGTATTCTGGAGCTTTTTCTAAACAGCCATATATTGTACAACTGTAGAGAGATTACACCATAAATAGGCAATAAAGGATTTAGGGTATTTACTGTGAGACTATCACTGCATTTTTATTCTTTGCTCACATAAGACCTTTAAAAAGAACTGCATTATGGTTGATAAATAGTGGCATTTGTTCCAATGCACTCTCTATGCTGAAAAGAAATACTGCTAGTTATGACTCTGTAAATTAAGGCAAGACGATAGGTATTGTTGTGATTGAAACAAATACCAGGGCTGCTTAAGAAAAATTCACCATAACCGAAACAAATGTACAGAGAGAAGGCATTAGTTTCCACTGCATTGTGGTGGGACCGTGCAATGGTAGACAGCCAAGATGATGTCAAACAGTGTTAAGCCACATTATGAAGCAACAGGAGGGATAACGGCAGTGACAAAAATAAGCTGTCATTTCATTTCCTGGTATTTTTAATGCTTTTATTTCCTTGCCATTTTCATTGTCCTTCCCACGGTCATTTCCCATTCTGCTTCCTCTCTCTCATCTACTCTCTCTCTTTGTCTTTGTGCAGCTACCTGAACATTCCTCCCCACAGCAAATCTGCCAGCGTGTCACAGCACTGCTGCAAGCACTCACCTCACCCTCCCATCTCACCGTCACATGGGGAAGAAGAATTAGATGTGTCTACAACTCATTACCCTTCAGACCAAAGTGGAGCATTCAATGTGATATTGAGCCTTGATAAATCATCCTTTAAATCAAATCAGTAAACAGAGGGAAATGCGGTCTAACGGGCAATAAATTTCAGAGAAGTTCACAGAATCACAGAATGTTAGGGAT
>NW_010208929.1:0-1185 GCF_000695765.1 Mesitornis unicolor | reverse complement strand
GTCTGAGCAGAGCAGAGCAGAGGGGCAGAATGCCCTTCTGGCCACACTTCTTGTGCTGCAGCCCAGGCTGGGGTTGGTTTCTGGGCTGCAGATGCACATTGGTGGCTCATGTCCAGCTTCTCATCCCCCAGTGCCCCAAGTCCTTTTCCTCAGGGCTGCTTCCCAGCACAGCATCTCCTAGCTTGATTGGTAATAATAGTTTTTATTGGTATATATAAAAATATATTTACGTGTATATGTGTGTGTGTGTATATATATTTATATTTACATTTATATCTATATTTCCCTATACACACTTGGATTTTTTTTAATTTTCATCTTGATTCGTTTTCATTTTTCATCATGGAGTTTTTTCATCCTCTGCATGTGTTGCAGTATAGTTTGCAAGAAAATACACTTCAAAACTTTCTGAGTTTGTCTAATACTTTTAGGAAAAAAATAAGCACTTTATAGATACGGCCTATAACTTTTGCCTATCTAGTATGGAGTGTGCACATTGGAACTTCCAATTTCAATTCTCATTGCTTTTTCATGTATAGATTTTATTCAAGAAAGCGTAAGAGAAAAAAAAATATATGCACTATATGGATTAGGTGCAATACACATCATTTCCTTTGACATTTGCATGTTTTTGAAAATGTAAAATGAATGTATATAACTGAAAACTGGTGTTTTCTCTGACATAGGTAAACATAGGTTACTAATATGGTCAGTAACATTAATTACGAGTTTGCAATGGTTAGTAATAGAGATTATTTCTTCCTTATTTTGACTATTTTGCTATGACTGGTGAGAAATCATTGGCACTTGTGCTTCCATGCGGAGCTGAGGCTTCCTCTTGCTGTCAGAAAAGGAGTAAAAAGCTTTTTGAGTCTGTACACAGGAGGATATTCAGCTTCTTGGTGCTCCTGCTTGTATCTGATAGAAATCTGTGATCAGGCTGCATCCTAGAGTCGTTGTATTTTGTCTGGTTTTACTGATCTTTTCACTCTGTGTTCATAAAAGACAGAAACAAGGGGAAAATCAGGAAACCCAACTAGTTTTCTACACAGAGGCACCATAGCTGATGCACATGTGGAGTCGGAGAACAATACTGTGCTGGTCCAAGCAAGGAAGCAATGATTCACTGGGACTTGCCAGATTGCACAAAAGATGTGAGACTTGGCAGCCGTATATTAGTATATA
>NW_010208928.1:0-4846 GCF_000695765.1 Mesitornis unicolor | reverse complement strand
GCGATTCTGTGATTCTGTGAATCTGTGAATCTTCTGATTTTCATAATTTTAAATAAGTTGCTACTTTTCAAAGAAGCAAACAAAAGGAAATTGAGAGCAACAACGGCCTGCAAGGGTGCTGCTCTCTCATGTGGTCTGTGCAGAGGCACAAATGCAGCGCTGCTCCAGAAATGCTGTGCTACTTAGACAGCAAATCATTTTTATCAGAGAAATTGAGTCCATAAACGGAAAGAGAAAGCAGAGGGAATGGCTTCATGGGTTACTCTGTATACACGATCCTTTGTGCACGGTAACCACATCTCTAACCATGAACTCACCACACATCCCAAAGCAAATGGGAAATGTTCTTACTGTAAAGAGAATTTAACTGGTACAAGTTCGCCTTCCTCTTCACTCCACTGCTGTCGGTAGGGTCCTTTTCTGTAAGGCAAAGCAGCCTAAATTTGTGTCACTCCTAAACAAACAGCAAAATGTTTCTTACATGTTTGGAAACGGATGCAATAGGAGACACTGTAGAAGAATGATGTTGCTGTGTGCTAAGGTAGAACAGCAATGCTAGATATTACTAGCTGTATTTTCATTCCATCAAAATCAATGCGTACTATTGTTACCAAATAGTTTTTGGTTCAAATCTATTAAATATATTTCCAGACGGTGTTCAAAAAGCCTTGATTTTAAGTGTAGATAAATGAAACTATAGAGGGCTGCACTACCTGAGTAATCCATCGAAACTTATTTTCCAGCACGTCTGGGGCTCTAAGTATTCAATGGTGAGCCCTCCTCCGCTCCAAATCTCTTCAGATTCATCAGTCACCATCATGTTTGGATGCTGTGGATGCTAAAAAGACATTTAAGGAAAACATTTAGTTAGTTCAATTGTGAGGATGCAACATGGGTGAATCCTTGCTCTGATTGTGCTCTCCAGGAGGAACACTTGGTTGAATTGGCTTTTCTGTTCTACCTGCTTCTGGTCATCAGATATCATAATGAGAGGGAAAATGGCATCTAAAACACAGGAGCTGTAAGAGATCACATTAATGTTTCAGATAATACAACTGCATTACTTGGTGAAGGGACATCACTGCAAGAGCTCAGCTCCTTACGCTCATGACTCTGTTAAACTTACAGCCAAGCCAATGCAGGGCTATGGGAGCAAATTTATTTTTAGACTGAATTTGACGAAATTCTAAAATAATTTAAATTTCCAGCGCATGCAACCTCACGAAAGTCTTCAGCTGCTCTTTGAAAATTACGTCTTGTTTCCTAAAGCTGCCACCTTTCTAGAAGAGAGCTTATGCCTCTTGCTGGGAGGGAAGGACCTGAGAAGGTCCTGAACTCAGCTGGCAGTTCCAAATTATAAAACCCCAAAGTAGTATCATTACACTAAATATTACTAGAAAACAAAATAATAATAACAAAATGAAATAATGCACATCAACCTCCTCTTTTTTTTATTTTCTGCAGACAGGATGTCTCCTCCTTTTTCTGGTCATGGCTACTCAGCAAAATGAATTTGTGAATGTAAAGACAGTTGAGTGCAAAAGGATTTATGTGAGATCTTCCCTCCTTATTTAATAGTTTTATTTTTTATTTCATTTTTATTTTAAAAATAAAATCCATGGGCAAAACATATGATTAATACTGTCTTCCTTTTAGCAAAAATGAAGCACATATACATATAACTCCCTAGAAACTTCCCTTTCTCTTTGAAAGAGGCAATTCCACAATGTTTTTTATAGGATTCACTCATCAGAAAAGGGGAATAAAAATCAACCATAACCATACAGTGTTACTTACTGACTACGTGCTGTACATTATCAGAAAAAAATGCATGCTCAAATTCTTCCTAGGAGACTTACCAAGCCATTTTCTAGAAGATATGCTGTGTTTTGTGCACATCATGAGAAAAAGGGAATGAATTTCAGTTCTCTATTAAAAAAATGAGACACAGCCGGTAACCTGGCCAGTCCTACCACTGTCTTTAGACACAGCAGCGATGTCTTGGTGTCAGGATGTCAATGTAGAGAAGATGCAAAGAACATTCATTTTTGCTTGGGATCCTACCAAGGGTTCAAGGCAGGAGTTGAGCATTGCTCTTGAAGGTCATCCCACCTCCACCACTTACTTCAAACTCTCCTATGCCATCCACCCGCAGGAAGAGCCACATCTCACAGAGCCCGTGGGGACGTTTGGTGAGACGAGCGATCACGAAGCTCCTGTTGGTCTCTGCGAAGCCGGCGAAGTAAACCGAATCGAGCGCCTGGGGAGAGGGAAACGGATTTCAGCTCCAGCTGCAGGCAGGAAGGGCGGGGAAAAAGGTGAGGATGTCCTTGTTTTGCATGCGTTTCTTTTCAGGAATCAAATTTTACTTTCACTTTTTATATTTAATAGCCCAGCAAACAGGGAGAGAGCTTTGCTAGCGGTGAAGCCTCATTTGTAGGACAGGACAGAAAACATTTCATCAATCTGGCGTACGTCGTTCAGACTCAAAATCATTTTCCATTTCTTGTTCGCCCATTTCCACGCCGTGGCGGACACAGAAAGTAGAGAGGGGGCAGATGAGAAGCAGTTTTAGAGAGAGAATATAATTATTGCATGATGGCCACAGACGAGGTGAAATATTACCCTGAATTGAGATCATTATATTGCAATGAGAAGTTCCCTTGAACAAAATTGGTATGAAATATGTCCTCAAAAAGAGTGACTGCAAGGAAGAACCTGAGCTGCAAACACACCATTTCCCCATCTAGCTGCAAATTACAGGTAGACAACTTGGATTTAGGGGAAACACAGAACTAAAAAAGGAAGAGAAAAAGTAAATCACAGGAAACCCAGCAGTCCGCTAACATGGCATCTAGCTGCAAATTACAGGTAGACAACTTGGATTTAGGGGAAACACAGAACTAAAAAAGGAAGAGAAAGAAAGTAAATCACAGGAAACCCAGCAGTCCACTAACATGGTTAGCAGCTGGGCTGCTGTAGGGCCAGTTAACATCTCAAATCTTAAAAACTATTAGGAACAGAAGCCCACAACTTCAATATCAGATGTATATTTTCACGTATTGGTGCAGAACTCACTCAAGGTGAAGTTCTACAAGCTGGAACTTGGAAAATAAAATTCATGTCTGCATTTTTGGGTATGGATGTAGTTCTTCTGAAAAATTATTCATTGTAAAATGAATAATTACTACGATCAGATTATTATTGCCCCTCTGCAGAGAGACAAGGGGCGATTTTGAGAGTTGGGAAATACACACAGAGTGAGCCTACTGGATGTAAGGGCAAAAATTCAGAGCCATCATTTTTGGAAGTGTTTTCCAGATCTGTTTTTAGACCTCCCTTGGAAGGGCTGCTCCAGTGCTGCTGCTTGGAGGAGCAGAGAGGAAAGCACAGACCCCTTGGCTGCATCTCAAACCACCCTGGATGTCAGTTTGATTTGGAAGATGGTGTCACTGCTGCCCTATCAAATTTGGTCAAGGTTGGCAAAACACTTCAAACCGCTCGCAGCAGCAGCTTAATTAGTGGAAAGGAAAAGCTAGAGAAAACAGCTTCTTTTTTTTAAAGGCTAAGCAGACGCCTCAATGCACTTGTTAAACAACAAGACTTCAGGATTCCCGGAAGGCTCCGGGAAATGTCAGCAAAAAAGTTGATTTATCACAAAAATAACTTAGGATCCAAAATCTCAGCTGGCTTCTGCAAGCTGAATCTTGATAAGGCAAGGAAAACCACGGGATATCCTGTCTCATCAGCCTTTCCGCTTTCCCCTCTCACCAATGAACAGAGCAAAGCCCACCCAAATCTCCTGCTTAGGCACAGTGAGCATTTTAACAGGGTGGTACATGAAGGTACGCAGGAGAAGTTCAGGTTGTAGGCAGAAGATTTATTATTTATTAAGCAGACAAGTAAAACTAGATTCAATTCACCAACCGTGCAAAAATAAAAGGCTTCTGTGTCCCATACTGTGTCTGCTTTTTCCCACCAGTATCTGCTGGTCGGACTGGAGGCAAATACTTTCCCTTCGAGGGACAGCAGAGGGAACATCCCCACCGTGCCCTCCCAGTGATGTGTTGAAGAGGGTGGAAAAGCATGGGGGTCCTTCAGGGGGAGATCACAGAATCACAGAATTGCTCGGTTGGAAAAGCCCTCTGAGATCATCACGTCCAACCGCTCCTGTCTACCCCCTAAACCATATCCTTAAGTACCTCATCTACCTGCTCTTTAAACACATCCAGGGATGGTGACTCCACCACCTCCCTGGGCAGCCTGTGCCAGCTTCTGACGACCCTCTCAGTAAAGAACTTCCTCCTTATCTCTGACCTGAACCTCCCTTGGCACAGCTTGGTGCCGTTTCCCCTTGTTCTATCCCCCATCACCTGGGAGCAGAGCCCAGCCCCCACCTCTCTACAGCCTCCCTTGAGGCAGTTGTAGGTGGTGATGAGGGCCCCCCTCAGCCTTCTCTTCTCCAGGCTAAACAACCCCAGTTCCCTCAGCCGCTCCTCATATGGCTTGTTCTCCAGAGCCCTCACCATCCTGGGTGGGGAGTCCCGGGGACCAGGACACAGGGCATGGGGATGCACGTCTCAAGGAGATGCAGAGGGGTGCAGGTCCCGGAGCAATGTTCTGCAGGTGGAGGTGGTCCAGGGGACATCGGTCCAAGGGGAATGGGTGTTGTGGGCAAACGTGGGTTCCAGGAGAAGGGGGGTCCAGGGATTGGGGAGTGAAGGTGCTGGGGATGGGGTCCCAGGGAGGTGCCAGGGTTGCAGGGAGGTGGAGGTGCCAGGGATGGGGGAAAGGGGTGCAAGACAAAGGGGCGTCACAGGAGGGGGACCCGGGGAAGGGGGTCTCA
>NW_010208927.1:1248-3109 GCF_000695765.1 Mesitornis unicolor | reverse complement strand
GATGGGAGCGTGAGGTGCTCACACAGCACAGGATGGGAGCGTGAGGTGCTCATGAACACAGCACAGGATGGGAGTGTGAGGTGCTCATGGACACAGCACAGGATGGGAGCGTGAGGTGCTCATGAACACAGCACAGGATGGGAGTGTGAGGTGCTCATGGACACAGCACAGGATGGGAGCGTGAGGTGCTCATGAACACAGCACAGGATGGGAGTGTGAGGTGCTCATGGACACAGCACAGGATGGGAGCGTGAGGTGCTCATGGACACAGCACAGGATGGGAGCGTGAGGTGCTCATGGACCCAGCACAGGATGGGAGCGTGAGGTGCTCACCCAGCACAGGATGGGAGCGTGAGGTGCTCATGGACACAGCACAGGATGGGAGCGTGAGGTGCTCATGGACACAGCACAGGATGGGAGTGTGAGGTGCTCACGCAGCACAGGATGGGAGCGTGAGGTGCTCACACACAGCACAGGATGGGATCATGCACAGGTTGCAGGCACTGCATGTGGTGCTCACCTCCTCCACTCTCCCTGGCTCGCAGCATCTCAGGGCTGGGTGTTTTTTGGGTGCTTTGGCTCCAGTGATGTCCCCTCTGGTGACAATCCCCACTCTGAGGCTGCTGAATTTGGGGTGTGCATCCCTGGGGTACCTGTGACACAGATTTGGGTGTCAATGACCCTTCCTGAACCCCCATTTCTGCCGTGTGGGCAACCTGGGGTTTGTTCCCATCACTCGTTCCTTAGCTCCCAGTTGGGAAATTGGGAAGTTGGGAGGTTCCCAGTTGGGAGATTTTGGGATGGGGATCATCGTTTCGTAGCGCTGCTGTTTTTGTGTCCCAATAGTTGGGACCCCCTGCATGGTTTTGGGGAGGGGAAACCCCGAGAACCCTTTGGGTGCTGGAGGGGGACATCGCCTGCCACCCCTTGGACCACAGAAGGTGACATCAAGGTGCCACCTCCCCATTTATTGACCCCTTTTTAGGGGGAAGCGGTGTCCCCAGGCTGCTCTGCTCCGTGCGTGGTGATGGGAATTATCACTCCCCAATTCTTCCGGCGCTGGGATAATTTGGGGAGCGCTCTCCAGGGCTCATCTCACCCCCTTTTCTACCTCTCTCCGCAGACACAAGTGGGGAGAACATCGCCGAGTCGCTGGTGGCCGAGGGGCTGGCTTCTCGCCGGGAAGGGATCCGAGCCAACAAGTACGAACACGGCCCTGAACCCATCCCCTGCCCGGATTTACCGGGGCCGTGAGGTTCCCCGCTTTGGCCGTGCAAAATTCCCTGCTCCAACAGACCCCCAGGTTTTGCAGGGGTCGGTGTGGCGGCGCGGTGACCCCTTGGTTTTGGGGTTGGGGTGATGAGGGAGCGGGACCCAAGGGAGGTGTCCTTGAACTGGAGGCTGGTTTTGGGTTCAAGTTTTTCAATTATTGAAGAACATCGAGACCAATGGTCAACCCAACCCCTCCATGGCCACCAAACCACGTCCCCAAGTGTCACATCCACACGGTTTGGGAACCTCTCCAGGGATGAGGACTCCCCCACTGCCCTGGGCAGCCCCTTCCGGTGCCTGACAACCCTTTCAGTGAAGAAATTTTTCTTAAGATCCAATCTAACCCTCCCCTGGCACAACCTGAGCCGCCCCCCATAATTCTTGTGCTCCAGATCCCTCCCCAGCTTCGTTGCTCTTCACTGACCATGCACCAGCCCCTCAATGTCAGCTTGGAGTGAGGGGCCCAAAACTGAACACAGCATTCGAGGTTCATTAAGTAAGAGCATTCAAGGTCACATTAGTAAAAATACCTACCGTGTCAACACCTTGTACTCCCTTCCTGCTGTGCACCACGTGCTGTGGCTGGAAG
>NW_010208927.1:0-1094 GCF_000695765.1 Mesitornis unicolor | reverse complement strand
CCTCCCCAGCTCCCTTGCCCTTCTCTGCCCACGCTCCAGCCCCTCCATGGCCTTTTTGGGGCCCAAAACAGAGCCGAGGATTCGATGCTCATCCTCTGTACTGGAGAAATTTGATTTATTGCTGTCAAAGGCACGAAGCATCAAGAATCCCCCAAAACAGCTGGGAAACGGCCGATAAAAACACTCAGGATGTGGTGTTGTCCTCACCACCCCGCTCCTGTCCCCGCAGCCCAGAGCAGAGCCGCTTGGCCGAGCTGGAGGAGCAGGCCAGGAGCGCCAAGAAGGGGATGTGGAGCGAGGGGACGGGCGCCCACACCGTCCGCGACCTCAAATACACCATCGAGAACCCGCGCCACTTCGTGGACTCCATGCACCAGAAGCCGGTCAACGGTGAGTGCCGGGGTCACCCGTGTTCTCCGTCTGCTTTTGGGGTCCCGATGGGTGAGCTGTGTTGGTTGGGTGACCCTCCTGGCATCCTCAGTGTGGGAATTGTAGCGTGGTGGGTGTCATGTAGGGGTTTAGGACGTAATATTAAGAATATTAATAGTGTTAATAACACTACTGATAATATTGATATCAATATTATCATTAATAATAATAATAGCATCACTATCACAACAAAATATAATACTATATAATAGAACAATTGTTGTAATGTGTCGTGGTTTAGGGCTGGGCCGGCCACTAAACCCTGGCCAGACGCTCGCTGTGAACCCCTCTGCCCTCCCCAGAAGGGAAGAGGAAAGAGAAGAAGGGAGAGAGACTGAGAAAACCAACAGATTGAATGAAACAATAACACTGATACTGCAGGATAGTGATGGAAATAGGAAAATAATGAAATATAGACAAATATGTACAAATATATACACAAAACCAGTATAAAATCCTCCCCCAATGATGAATACGTCACCAGAGGCTCTGCAGAGCCGGGCACTGGAAAAGTCCCGGCCCAGGCCAAACTCAGCAGCAGTGGGAGCTGATGCAGGACACACAAATGATGATCAGAGGCAGATGAACCAGCAGGGTCTGCTCAGACTTCAGTCATTGCAGGATTGAGACGGACGGAGGGGTCACAGAATCACAGAATGGCTCGG
>NW_010208926.1:0-9666 GCF_000695765.1 Mesitornis unicolor | reverse complement strand
CATCAGTGTGGGATGCTGTGAGGGGATGCAGTGGCCCCGCAGCTGCAGCGGGCTCCTGGGGTCAGGGTGAAAATAAGAACTAATTTTCTAAGAAACTCAGAGTTTTAAGTGGCAGCCCCAATGCCTGCACTCTTCTGCAACAAATGCACCCCTGCAAAGATGTGTGATATCTTTTATATCGGCCCCACCCCAGCAGAAAATGGGTCTCTGAAAAGAGGAACGCTTTTCTGAGAAGAAGCGCTCAGGATGTGCTCGATCTGAGGCCATTCCCCATTTAGATAGGAAGAAAAAAGCAGCAGAGATGAGACGCTCATGTATGGGCGAGGACGGCCGAGGTGTGCGGTTCTTGATCTCTAATTCAACTTCCTTAGAAAACTTTGTGCTCGGTTAAGCAGCAGTGGCTGCTGCAGAGCAGCTTTTCCCCTCTTAGCAGAGGTTAACAGACCCCTGTGAAGAAGCCTCATGCCCAGAGCCCACTGATGTCCCCCTGGGTGCAGGTAGGGCAGGACCCCCAGCCACCTCTTGGGGGTTTCCTCAGGTCAAGCTGTTTGTGGTCAGGATATTTTGAGAGGGTTGAGGACAGGCTTGTGAAGGCAGCAGAGTGAGACGGCACAGCCACCAGGGATTAAATGCTGAGAAGTGAAGAAAGGAAGGTGGTTTCGTTTGTTTTAAAACCAACTGATGAGTGGTAGAAGCCTGCCCAGGAGGTTATCATCTGTTTTCACCAAAGGATACCCAAAGATCTGTATCTTCTTTCTTTGTAACTGAAGCTGGTAAAAGTTCTTTTCAGAGCTCTGCTAGATTTGAAATTAAGGTAACGTATTGGGCATTGAAATGCCTCAGTAAGTAATGCTTAAAAACAACCAAAACCAAGAAGGCTCCTGGGGCTGAAATTGATAAAGAAACAAAAGAGGCTTCAGCTTATGACTCAAAAAACCTCAGGCGTGTTGTGGTTTAGTCGCTGGGTGTTCCCCTGCACACCTTAGCTCTGCATTGATTGCACCTTACTGTGGCTTTCCTCCAACGTGTCTTGGTAGGAGAAAAACATATTAATTTTTTTTTGGCTGGGGACAGGCTCATCCAGTGTCCTTCCCCTTCTCTCCCAGTAAATAACCTGTTGTGGTGAGACACTGGTGCAAAGGAGAAGAGACCAGCAGACAAGCAACGAGAGCATCAGGGAGGATGGAACAACTGAAATACAGATATCAGGGAACTGAGAGGAAGGAAAGTTAACTAAATCACAGTGTCCCAGTGCTCTGTGTCCCGTGGCATCGGTGCTTGCTTTTGGTCAGTGGATTTAAGATGGGAAATGTGGCTTATGTGATAACGCTGAGGGTGGCCTTGCTGTGCTGGTACCCATCACTGCACGGTGCTACAGAAGGACCGGGTGAGGGAGCATAGACTCACATCTGGGCTGGTGGGTTAAACACATTCCTCCAGTAAAGCTCTCGGGCCCCCAGTTGGGTCATTCTCAAATGGAAAAGTGGGTAGAAAGAGTGAGAACAGAGAAATCACACAACACTCCAGGGACACCCAAGGATGTGGAATCCTGAAGTGTTTTCAATGCAGGAAGTCCCAGTGCCTTTTTCCAAGGGGGTGCGGGAGACAGACTGTGAGCCAAGTGACAGGGGAACAGTCACAAACCAGGTTTGCCAAGTGCTGGGAAAACTAAAGCCGCTTCCAGAGCATCTCCTCTGGCACAGAGGTTCCCAAGTGACTCACGCAGCAGGACGTGGTGCAGGGTTACGTGCTGGAGAAGCTTGGATACAGAGGTACTCGTGTGACTGCAGCCAGCGGCTGGAGAGGGCTGGCACGAACGAGTTGTGTAAAACAGGGCTTCCGGGACTGGGTTCAAGTGTAGTAAAGCACAATGAGATCTCAGGTGAACAAAGCACCTTCTCCTGTCAGGTTCACTCTGTCTGTCTTTCGGGGCGTGGGGGGATAAAAGATAGCTTAAAAACAAACTTAAATCCCTATTTGCTCTCATGAAGGATTTGTAGAACTCACAGAAAGCTGATTGATAGATCTGTAATAATCCATGGCTTTATATGGAATCATAGAGATTTATTTTAATCTGAGGACTAAGAAGAGAGTTGAATATAAATTACATTGTATTCCAGGAAAAAAAAATCCCTTGCTTTCTCACTGTCGTTGTGGTTCATGTTTCTGATACCGAGATCCCTTTCCTCCAAGGAGCTCGCTGTTCACACTGGGCTCGTACAGGGCAGGCACCTCCAAGCACAAGCTCGGAGCTGACAGAGCCCTGAGTTGACAAACGCTGTTGGTATGAAAGGACTCTTAACCACTCTGACCTTCCTCAAGAGGTGGTTCTGGTATGCAGGCAGTAAGCAAGTAAGCTGACATCACATGGCAAACCCTGTATTCACCTTCTGGCACTTTTTTTACTGCTCATAAACTTAAACAAGACTCTATTTGTCCAATCAAACCCAGGAACCTGAGGGCAGATGGTCCCCGCACACTCTGCGGGTGTTTGCAGGCAGGTCCTGAGCATCTCTGCCAAGTAAAACTTCTCCTCTCCCCTCTCAGGGCAGCACAGGACGGAGGAGTTCCAGAAGGTGAACCTCCTGATGAAGGTGCCTGCGTTGAAGGATGGCTCTTTCACCTTAACAGAGAGGTGAGGCTCAAATCCGCTCAAACCCCGCTGCAGTATTGCTTATCTTAATGCTCGGATTCTGCCAGCTCAGTTTCCACTGGGACTCCAGCCCAGGCAGTTGTTTGCCTCCTTCCTGTCTGTCCCACTTGTGCGTAACGGAAACCTGTGCTTCAAGAGAGGTTTTCTCATGCAAGCAACTTAAACAGTGTTGATCACGAAAAAATCTGTGAACTGTTCAGAGCTAGCTTGTGCAGGCAATGTTCCTGAGCTCAAATACCTGTCCACGTGTCATCCTGCTCTCTGCCTTCAGCTGGAGGCTGTGCTTACCACCTCCAGTGCTTGCCACCTCGCCCAGGGCGGAGTTTCATGCTTCCAGGCATGCAGCTACATGGCGTACATGACTTGGACTTTGTGACTAACTCTTGCTCTCTCTCAGCTGTCAATCTGACACAAAGCACTCACGGGTGAAATGCAAAGCTCTAATAGGGTATAAACTCATTTTGTGGCTTATATTTGCTCAAAAATGTTGATAGGGTCATGGTACCAGCAGACCATGTCTGTCTCACTGGACTGATGTATCAGATAATTGCTAGTCAGGCCAGCACAAACTCTCCCATGTGTGGTGCCCCACTGGCTGTTGTGTGTCCTGCCTGACTCAGATCAGGTTTGTATCGCTGCTGGTCCATCAGTGCAAAATTTGGGTGAAGAAGAAAGGATGAGGTGCTTTATTCTCAGATGATCAGCTCACCTGTCTGCCTTACTCTCTGGGCAGCATCGCCATCCTCCTGTACCTGGCCCGGAAATTCAAGACTCCTGATCACTGGTACCCATCAGACCTGCAGAAAAGGGCTCGGGTTGATGAGTACCTGTCCTGGCAGCATGTCAACATTCGTGGGAAGGGAAGCAAGCTGTTCTTAAGTAAGGTAAGACCATCATAAACCAAAAACTAAGTGCTAAAAGCCAAAATATGTCCTGCGTGCAGGGCCTTTCTAAGTAAATGTACAAGCCACATGATAAAACCAGATCTGGAACTGAGTTGGCTGCTCAGCCGAGCCCAACTGAAGTGGCCCAAATACTTCATGCTACAGCCCCAGCTCTGTGCATGCACCGAAACCCAGAGCAGATTTTTCCTGGGGGAACAGCTAACACCAGACACAGCTCACTGCCTCTGCCCAGCTTCATGGAAAAAACAGACCTCTCGTTGGAAAACAAAATGCAGTTGCTTGCAGATGACGCAGCCTTCCCTTGAGAGGAGACTCGTGCGGTTGAAATTTCAGACTTTCTAGGGAGGAGGCAAAGACAGGCAGGAATTAATGACTGACATTGATGTTAGTCTGCCAAAGGAGATGAGCAGTACCAGCTGTTCTCATGCATGGCTGGTGAGGGATCCTTAGAAGGTGGCAGTGGGAGGGTGTGGACTAAGTTTGAAGGGAAAGATGTAAAAAGCAACTTGTTTCTCCTCCCTGCCAGGTGCTGCTGCCTCTCCTCACAGGCCAGCCACTTCCTCCAGAGAAACTGGAAGGTGTTACTGAAGAGCTGAATGTCGTCCTGAAGCAGTTTGAGGAGAACTTCTTGCAGGACAAGCCCTTCATCGCAGGCAACGAGGTCTCCCTGGCAGACATCGTGGCACTGGTGGAGCTCATGCAGGTGAGCATCACCCCAAGGCTGTTGGATATGTGAGCTGGGTTTCGGTCAGGCCAGGCCAAGCTGTGGCTGCAGCACCACCACCTCTTTAATGGCAGATCTTTCTTCCTGCAGTTAACATCTTAGTGGAGTTAAATCTTGTTCCTTCTTGACTTTGACCATAACTGAGTTTGCCAGGGAACACCTACTTTGAGACAGTTCCCTCTATAGAAGTATGGACAAAATTCCTCAGGGAAAAAAAATAAAAAAGATAAATTACAAACTAGGCAGAGAAAGTACAGATATTTGGAGGAGATGTGTTGGTGTGCATGGACCCCTATGTTCTGCATTAGACAGTCCTTGGCACAGCTGTGCTCTTTCACTGCACATCCCTGGGGACGGCAGCTGCTGAGGATGACAACACTTGTTTCCTACCAGCTCAGAGCCAGAGATGAACTCCACCTAATGTGACGGCTGCCTGCTGCCTCGAGCCAAAAGCACATCCGTGTTTCATTCTGGTCTTGTCCCTGGCAAATACATTGTTTGACTCACTCCCGGCTTCTCTCGCTCTCTCTGCAGCCCGTAGGTGCTGGCTGCGACCTCTTTGAGGAGAGGCCGAAGTTGGCGGAGTGGCGCAGGCGGGTGGAAGAAGCGGTGGGGAAGCAGCTTTTCCAGGAAGCCCACGAAGGAATCTTGAACATCAAGAACTTGACCGCTGACCAGATTGCACCCGATCTGCTGGAGCATTTCAAGCACCAGCTCCTAAAGCAGGGCAGCCAGAATTAGAGGCTTATACTCTAAGTAAAATGGATTATTTTGTGCAGGCCTTTTGTAGTATTTCAGCATTTCTTCTAAAAAATCATACAGAAACACCATTCCACAAAATGCCTTTTTGGAACTTAGGAGGGAAGAAAACTACATCTCAAACAGACCGCAGTGAGCTGCTTTCCCCTCTTGTCCACTACAAGTATGTGAGCTGTAGCCCTATATAAGCTTTTCTTTCTTGCTCTAACAACCATGGGATCTGCTTGAGGACAGAGGTTCTGTGTGGGAGCTGTGGCCAGGCAGAGATGCCCTTTCCATCCCTGTTTTGAGTTTTCCAAGTCACAGCACCATAGAAGAGGCAAAGGTCTCCTGAGGGTATGGCAGAGCAGATATGCCTGAAACAAGGAAAAATCATTTAAAATGGCTTTCACTTTGCAGCAAGCTCAGGAGGAAGATTTTTTGCCCTTTAAGTAGAGGGGTGGGTCAGGACCCAGCTCTTAGTGGGGACCCTGCCAGGGGCAACTGGCCAGGGGAGGCTGCTGTGTCACCCATGGGAGCACAAGGACACAAAACCTGGGAGCAGAGGGGCTGGGCAGACACCCACCTGAGGCCTCAAGCTTCTGGGAAGGACGGTGTTAGTCCCATGAATAAAGATCCTCAACCATGGACTCATGCCATGCTTCACAAAGCTGTGTTTCTAGGTGAAGCTGCTGCTAACCCATGGTCTCCCTCTGCAAACCATATCAGGGCTCCTGTCCTGTCCCCAGGGTGATTTGCCACTCGATGGATGCTGCTCAAGCCAGGCTGTCTGCACTGATGAGTGCTGCCATGGCTGAGCCAGCGCTGGTGGCAGACAGAGCCGTGCTGGCCAGCTGCAGGGTGAGGCAGTGACCATGTATGAGCTGAGTGATGCCTCATACACAGCTCGTGTTCCTCCTCTCTTCTGCTGTGTCAGAGTCTCCAGTAAAGTTAATGGTTACACTTGCCACATGCTGTAGCTCTGTTTGGATTTGTAAACCGGATTTGGAAGGAAGTGGCTGCTGGTTCATCCTCCACACCTGTACAGCACACTTCATGACCTCTCGTCTGTATCCCTTTGTACCCCTTCTGCTTTCCTGTCCTGTCCCTGTGACCTTCCATTTCCAGGTGTGAGCCAGGAGGAGGGTTCCAGTTTGCAGCTTTTTTCCCCCTCCTTGTTAAGCTCTTTAAGACTTTATCTGGAAGTCATTTGTCTCTGCTGGCTGCTTACACTATCCACAGGGATGGCTGCAGAGTACGCTGGGTGTGAGATGTCACCTTACCGCAATCATAGCAGTGCTCAGAAAAGGTGAAAGTAGCTGCTCAAACCAGTCTCACACATCCTTTCAGTTGGACCTTCTGGTTCTGGGGAATGAGTCAGCTGCCTCTTCTGCGTTTGTTTCCTGATTAAACCTGCCCTTTTGTCCACAAAGGGCACCGTGAACCACAGCTTGCAACACACATCCCTGTGGGCTGAGCTAAAGCAGCTGAGCAGGCAGGTCCCTTTTCCTTTCCATTCTTCCAATCTGCAGGAAATGCCAGATGTCAGCAGTGAAAAAGTGGATTTGCCCAAAACCTCTTTCAGTTCTGATGCAGGTAGGAGGATATTTGTCTCCTTACCTGATTTTTTCATTGGTAAGGCTGTTGAGGAGACCTCTGGCACTCCAGTTGGTGACAGCAGCTTTCGTCTTACCCCGAGTGCTCAAGTGGTTGGCACCCAAGCAGCAGTCCTGGTTGGCACTGCAGCTCTGCTGGTGCAACTTGCCTGCAGTGCTGAGCCTGAAGCAAACGGCCTGTTTAGACTGCACCGCCAACCACTTCCTTTCCTTCACAACCTGCAGCTTACCACAGCCACCAGCTGGGCTTCTGCGCACCCCAGGAATAAGACAGGTCCTTCTTTGCTGCCTCTCCGAAGCTGCCCAACCTCGCTGCACTCTGTGTTTTTGCCAAACTTCCAGATTCCTGACCTCCAAATTCTCTTTCTTGTAAGAGAGCGAATCTCCTACCAGCACAATAAATTCCTCACACAGCTTCTGTTGAAGTAGAAGCAGAGCAGAGAAACTATCAAAACCAAAAGCCTAATTCTATAGAGCGCTAATTGTGACAGACCTCAAACTGGGCTTGGTAGCAGAGCCCTTCTTGATACACCTCTGCCTGCCAAATCTCAGGGTAGCACTGCTGTGCGTGCAAAACCATTGTGTGAGCCAAAGCAAATAAAGTATCTTTATAATTTTTCTTATTTATGATACTTGCAGCACAAGAGCTCCATGAAAAGAGAGTCTTGAGCCAATTTTCTGCTTGTTTGAGTAAGGCACAAGGTCTGTAAACGTCACCCATTGTGCAGTCTTGCTGTGTACAACAAATAAATCTGCCTTGTTTTTTTGCTTCAAATAGTGGAGATAAGGCTTCTTGTCCTTGCACTTTGCCTTTTGCTATCCCTCTACCTCTCTTGTTTTGTTCATTTGTGTCATTTGCTCTTGGCTAGCTCCAGCTCCCAGACTGAGAGCCCCAAGAGCTGCCTGCCAAAACTCAGCAGGTTGTGCAAGAATTTTGCCTGCCTTGGTGCAAGGTCTGTTCGCTGTCCACTCCCCTTTCACCTGAATATGGAGAGGGGTTACACATCCAGTGGCAGTTTAACGTGCCGTTCTGAGTAATTTTCCTCAATTTTTGCCAGAGGTTATTTGGAAATAGGTGAGAGCCTGTGATTTCTAGAGTAAAATGAAACTGGGGTACACAAAATGGGAGGAATTATAAAAAAAACAGATACACATCCTGAGACCTTTTCTAAACAATTAAGAAATAAACGGCAAATTGTACTGCATTTTTTTTCCGTTATTCCTGTTTCCAAAAAGCTGATAAAGTACAGGGAAGAAAAACAGCCTTTGAGGTGATGGAGTCAAATGAAAATACAGTGCTAGAAGCACTAGCCAAGAGCCAGAAATAATGCAATCAAATGCCGTACAACACAGCCAGATAAAAATATCTCTTTGGTTGTGTGGGCTGTGCAGTGCAGTCAGCAAACTGGATAAAAACACAAAGAAGAAATGTTTCCAGGAGGCACATGAAAAGATCTTTGAAGTCCAGAGAGGACTAATGGATCCATCAAACCATAAATAAAGGAGCAAAGTGAACCCATGCTGCTAATCTTGCTACCCACCGCTGAGATCAGTGAGCAACTCTCAGTGATACCTCAGAGTAGGGACATGCAAACATTTTGAAGCACAAAGACTTTCTGGACTATTACCTGTGCAGTGACACATTCACGCTCCTTTTCCTCATGCCCTTAGCATTTAAGATTTCCTTGCACTGAGGGAGTTTGACATGAACTCAAGCACCTGCCACAATACCGACGAGCCTTCATCTCCAGCGTGGTGGTGCTGCGTGGAGGTGCTCTAGGGGCTGCACCGTACTGCTGGGGAGCTGTGTGTACACAGCCCTCAACCTATTCAGGCCAAGAAACTCAGAAAATGTTATTGTGCAGTTTCTAAATATGAACAGTGACTCTGAAAATAGATGCGTGGTGCAGCGAACTCAATACTCCATGTTGTGATGCAACTTCTTCACCGGCCTCTGGCAGACTGAGCAGTCTAACAGTAATCTCTCTTCCTAAGGGGTTCTCGGAGCAGAAGTCGTGGAAAAGTGGTATAAAAGGAAGCACCTGAGAGTACCAGTTCATAGTTTATCCAGTCAGTGAGCTCCCAGCTGAGTATCCAAGCCTTTTCGCCACCCTTTGCAATGATTCTTTACACAAATAACAGGGCAACTGATCCTCCAGTTCCCTCTCCCTGAGGCTCCTGTGGCTCTTTCCAAGGATCTGTGCGTGACATACAAGCTCTGTGGCACAGCACTGATAAAAAGGTGTCAGCTGAGCTGAGGTGGGTTTGACCGGGAGTGACTTTGCTCTGTCTTCCAGAGGCCCAGGAGTCCCTGTACCCAACCAGCATGTCACCTTCCCCGAACCACACAGCTATGAAACGCTGCAGGCTCCACGCAAGGGCTTCAATTCAGTCTGAGGTTCTTTAGCTCAGTTCTGCTTGTGTGGAAATCTGAAAGGACAAACGGCAAGGAGTGAGGAAAGTCACTTGACTGTGAGCAGTAATGCCGATGGAGAAGTCCTCCATGCATCACTGCCATTCCCAGCGTCACCTCGCAGCACTGGGCAGACACTGCACAACCAAAGAATTATCTTCTGAACTAAAAACTACACTGAGATCTAGCGGTGCGAGATTACCGCTGGCTGAGAGGAGGGCTCCATTTGCAGTGTGACACATCCCTGCAGGACCATGTTCCAAAAACGAGCATTTACCTTGCGAGAGCTGTGGTGGGATGCTGTGGGCTTCCGAGCCCCTGCAGCATCAACCCCTGCTCCCCTTTTTACCGATGCCAGTAATTTACCATTTCTCATAAATTACCATAACCTGTAAGTTACCATTACTCCTGTGATAGCTTCTTTTCGTGAAGCTGGCCCCTCCAGCCCTAGCGTGGCTGCAGAACCTTGTGGGACAGGGAACCCTGTTCCCCACAGCCCCTGGCCGTACTGGAAAGGCTCTCCGGGGCTCCTCCGGCATTTTTCCGTCCTCGCTCCACAGAAGACTCCTGCTCCGAGGCCCCCCCACAGTGCAGAACCCGCTACCCCCAGGGCCCCC
>NW_010208925.1:1933-18725 GCF_000695765.1 Mesitornis unicolor | reverse complement strand
TCATTAAATCTGTTAGTTTATTTTCCCAACCCATGAAGTCTCTCTACCTTATTCTCTTTTCTCTTCCCTTCTGGGGAGGGGAGAGGGGTTCACAGAGAGCGTCTGCCCAGGATTTAGTGGCCAGCCCAGCCCTAAACCACGACACCACTCCTACTTACTGTACCATAATTTTGCATCTTTTGATGTTGCTAGCATATCAAACATTTTTATGATTAGTTTTGTAAGATTATCTGGAATATTTATTTGAGCAATGCTCTTTGAGGCCTTCTAGGCATACTGAAAGCATTCTGCATACATATCTTATCAGAATTTCAAATCTGAACTAAATAGGGTGTGTGGCAGAAGTCTTTTGTTACCAGTAACTGCACCAGGCAAAGACAAGAACAGTTTGGTAAGCAGTGACATTAATGAAGCTTCTTTTCCACTGGCTCTCTTGTATGCATGGTTTTCAACCCCTCATAGAAAAGATGAGCATATTGACCTTTTTCTTAAGCCTTTTCTCCTCTATCCAACCATTTTCAAGGCATTTGTAATCTTCAAGATAATTTGCCTCTTTAAGCTAAAACTGGAAAGATGTTAAAAGGGCAATCAAATATTTCCTGGGGAAAAAACAGCCCAGTTTTGTTTTAGTGCCTGAGGGTAATTCTGCAGAAGATTTTGAAGTCCAAACAGGACTCTGCCTTTGAGGACTTTGATATACTCTTAACCAGCTAAAAATATTTACCCAATTAAGGTGAATCTGTTTGAGGAGATGCAAAGGAAGAAAAAATAAATAGGGCAAGTTTGCTCACCAGAAATCAACAAAGTGCTAGATGCTGATATAAAGGAGCTATTTTTATTATCTAAAAAGATTACAGGAATCTCACCTTGATCACTGAAAGGAAAATGAATGCGTGACACAAAGGTTAAGTTGTATATCAGAACAGATTTACAAAGCAAAAGGCTACACTGCAATGCTGACACTGCAGTAACAGGATAACTGCTACTATAATTTAAATTAAGATTACTGTACTTCATCAGTATTATACTGCTTAGGAGATATATATTGAAGAAGGAGGTGAACTAAATAAAAATAAGCATGTTAGAGAAGACAGATCTTCATGCCTCCCTTGAGCAGACTTTCAGGGCAACTGCTCTATCCTGCTTCTGTCAATCCACAGAGTTAAGGAAGTGTTTCATTTCAGTCAGTATTTTTCTTAATGCCTGTCAGTTGCTGTAGTAATTTTGTTGTCATTAACCAAAATGACATGTAGTAAAACAAGCATTAACAATGTCCGACGTGTTCCAGTTGAACAGGTGGGAAATAAAGCATTCTTGGACTACATTAGAAATCGTAGTGCCCACCTAAACCACTGACAACCACAGCAGGATCTTCAGAAAAAGACAAAAACAAAGTTATTTCCAGAGCAATAACACCAACCCAAAGATACACGTTTGCTCTTCAAAACAGACGCTGAAAGCTATTCCTGGTCAAGCCTTACTCTTCTGTGTTATTAGTTCAGATTTCTGTCAGATACAACTCCCCATTGATTAATATAGCCAAGGAATTGCAGTTCAGTCATTCTCCTCCAGTATTAAAAGCTCCTCTTTTCTAGAGTCATCCTGCATCCCAGCTGGTGAAAGGACACAGGTACTCTTTCAGACCTAGTCAAGTCTCACGAGTACTTTCAGCCCCTGGCATTCTGGCAGACTACAGGCTGGAAGCTCACAAGTAAAAGTGGCTTTTGCTTCCCTGGGCTGCTACACCAGCTACCACGAGAGAATTTTAGATTGCAATGGCAAAAGAAATGGCAACTCCAACTGCAACTCAAAGCTTCACCAAAAATATCAGGCTCAAAGTTATGAATTCTCTTCATCAAAAAGAGAGGTCTGTGAACAGCATGCAGGAATCCAAAAGCCAGAGCTACCTCATGACTTGGGTTTTTTTGGGTTTTTATTTGTTTGGCTTCTGCTAGGGTTTTTTTGGTGGTTTTTAGCCATTTGAGCAGACTAGCATTCGAGCAAGTGAACAACACAAAGGACACTTCAATAAAAGACAGTCTAGCCAAAACTGAACGTATCTACTTTGCATTCTTCTTGCACTAACAATATTGTCTAGAAAGTCATTAATGCTTCCTTGAATTTCATTTGTAGAAACATTTAAGTAAGTATTATTGAACTTACTTGCACTCAACTGTGAGCTACTAGACTGGAAGGAATAGTCCACTTCCCGTTCAGTTAGAAAATCTTTGCACTCTGATTCTAAGATTCTCATTCTAAGACTCTAAAATACATTTGATACAAATAGGCCTAGATTATAGTAGGTAACCAAGTCAATATGACAGCAGAAATTTGGTAAGACTGTAACAGAAAGCATCAAATCTCTTGAAAAACTGGCTATGCCATATACCGTTCTTTACACACAGAACACCAAAATCAGTCTTGGGAATTTCCAGGGCTGGAATTCAGAGAGGTAATGTGGCTCCTCACCTGTCAACCTGAAATGGGATTTATTCATCAGCAATCGCATCTCTCAGTACTGTTCATAACTTCAGGAAAACATGCTGCTGTGCAAGATGTTCTGAAAACTTTTTCTGAGGCTTGGATTCAAAATGGCATTTTCCATGGACATAAAAATCACTTTTTTAGTATGTAAAGACAATACCTCACAGCAATGTCACATATTTTACCACAGCTTCAAGCTTAGTTCCAGAAGTCCTTGATAAATTCTCAGACTCAGCATCACTATATTTAAGGACATAAATACAGCTGGTCTGAGTGATCACGATGCTAGAAGTTTTCAAAGGTCTGAGGAAAGACAGCATGAAATACGTCAAGGAGTCCCACAAATTCTAGAGCAACATCAGACTCGCTGTTTTTATCATCTGTAGTACAGGACTGAATTTGGGAGTGTGCTGCAACTTAGGGAAATAACTTCAAGTCAGTCTCTGAATTTTCAGAAGAAAAAATGCAAGTCAAATCTCACCTGGCTGCAGTGGCACAAAACAGGAATCAAATAAGCAAAGGGATGCAAAGTACAGGGGAAGCATTTCTCAGCACAGGCACTGAGAGGCAGCTCTTACCTGAGAAGTGTATTTAAGAAACTAATACAGCACAAACCCACATCTACCTGTGCCATGGAAGATATTTCAGAGAAATCCTCTGCGGTAGCTCAGAGCATAATGGTCTCCTTGGTGAATGCACTGCTGAATGCAAACTGTAGATATTTTGAGGCTCTAGAGGACAGCAGCTGAAAGGATTATTTGATGGGTCAGCATCTCAGCTGCATTAACTGTACAAGGGATTTTTTTCCCTGAAATAAATGGCTGAACAAACAATGACTTGTCAGAGAAAGAGACTTGAGTATTTCATAAGCAGCCCTGTAAATGAAATCCATTTTCCCAAAAGGCTGGAATGCAAGTGTCTCACCATAATTAAATTTCATGAAAACAAATAAAGGGTTTCTTTGTTTGAAAACAATCTTCTTAATCTTCTCATCAATTTGTCCCTTTTAGAAGTTACAAGAAAACCTAGCAGTTACATTTACCTTTGATAAAAACTCTTACAGACAATTCTGGGTTTAGAGACAGCTACGATTAGAACAGTGAAATGAACTTTTTTCCCTGTGAAATTTTATTTCTGGCTTACATTAGAAGCTATTTGTAGGAAAAAGCAGCTTCTCCATCATTTGCAAGGCTAGACTTGAGTGCTCCCCTCTCCCCATTACAACGAAATAAATCTTGCCAAAGTCTTAAAATTGCAACAACTTCAATAAATGGATAAAGTCTTTTCATGCTACAAAATGGAGAACCAAAAAGTTCCCGAAAACACCAGCAGTGTTTTGAAATACTTACTCCAACATGCACGATTCTTTGGCACTAGATTTAAAAAAAACAAACCTAAAAGAAACCTTTCAAAGTTACTCCTTTTCTTCTTTACCAACACACCTCAACCTCGATCAAAGTCATCACACAGGTCCCAACCAACCACCAGCAAGTCCAGCTTTTCAAAGGCACACAGACACCAGAACTTGCTCAGCAGATTCTGCACACACACACATGTGCCACCCATGCAGAGGATGGAGGCACATTAAAGCTGGGCAGAGGCACACGCACAGCGAGTCACCTCACCGGCTCTCCACAGGTCCACACAGCGCCTGCCTTGAGCTGTGCATCCTCAGCTAAGATGCAACCTGAGAAAGTTCCAAACTGTGCACAAACACGTTCAAAAGCACAAGAAGGGAAAAGATATTTCACATCTCCAAGAGCTACTTAAAGTTCTGCACTCAGCTCCATAAGTTTAGGTTGCTGTAGAGCTTCTGTGGGAAGACATCAGTCTTCCAGGCACAGGTACTGTATGCTCAAAATAGAAATGTTCTCTAAATTTAAAGGTTAAGTAAGTATTCCAGAAGAGTTCTGCTTACCTGCATTAGTATTGAGCTGGCTGTCCTGGGAACAGTTTTCATTGCCATCAGAGGTTGACTGTAGCGAGGAAGATGGTGCAGCCCTACTTCGTTTTTTGTTGGCTTTCCTTTCTGCCACCTGCCACTCTTCATCTTCATCCTCACTTTCGCTCAAGTCATCAAACCCAAAGTACTTGATTTTGTAATTGGAACTCCCAGAACTTCTAGAGGCGCCTTCATCTCCTCCTCCCTCATCTTGATCATCAAACCCAAAAAACTCTAATTTTACATCCTTTTTGGATTTGGTATTGCTCGGTCGAAATCTCGTTGTAGTTTTTGTAGTAGCAATGTCTGCTTTTTTCCTTAAGCGCCCAGCTTCTCCCAAGTCAGTAGGGGCTGCTGTGGTAAATTCATCAATTCGCTCCATGGTGTCCTGTATAGTAACATTACAAACTGACAAGCAAGAGGGATGTAGAACAGTGTAGTCTCTAGTCCGTCCAACCGTTCCTCTAAAACTGGTCCCACTACTTAAAGAAACTTTTCTTGCTGGGTTCAGACCATCATTATTTGACTCGCTGTTTGCTTTGGATAAAGACTGACTAGTGCCATCCATGAGCTTGTCAAAATTTGTTGCGCCCTGCTGTTTTGCTTTGTTGGATCGACAGTATGTCCTACAGTTGCTTGGCCTGGGAATAGTTTGCACAAGTTCTTCACTAATGGCTTCCTTTGGGTTTTCAGTATCTTCTTTATCACACTCCTCATCCTTGCTCTTCACCTCTGAGACATGCTCGTTGTTAAAATCTAATATATACTCTCCAGTTCTCGTGTCTTCAGGTTCATCCTCCCATTCATACAAGTGAGTTCTTAATTGCCCCTTGGTCTGAGATGCTTCTGAGGGAGAGTCTGCCGTTTTTCCAACATGGGAGTCCCAAGAATCAGGCAAGCCCCTGGCTTCAATGTTGTATCCTGAAGTGTCTGTAGTTTCAGCATTGGTTTTGTTACTGTCTTCAGCATTCTCGTAGATTAAGTGGCTGTTCTTCTCATTGTCTTCGTTCAAATTCTGTATTTTATCTATAAGAAAAGATAAATTTATTACTAAAAACATTCTAAAAATTGGCAACTTTGAAAAGCCACAATATAACAGCAAATATTCAGTGTTAAAGGACAAAAAAAACATTAAAGAGGTCCTTAACCTCCTAGTTTAAACTTAAGCCTTCCAGTTTAAAATTTTTGCTATAATAAAATCTTCTCACCATTTCTAGCAGAAATATACACTAACTTGAAATAAGCATCAGTTTGAAAACACTTGGATCATGAAGAAACCTAACAGTGAACCCTAACAACAAGCACTTATCTATACAATCTACACGAGAAAGTACAAAAAGTCTGCAGCAGTTTTCAGCGAAGTCAATCACATTCCACATGTCATACATATGTGACTTACAGTGAATAATTAAAGAGCGATTATAAAGCAGTTTCTAACTATATAAGAAAAAAAAGTACTTCCTGTACCTAGGTTATCAGAATGTTGTATTTTCTTCTTATGAAAACATAACTAAAATCCCTACTTACACCAAGCTATTGCAACAACACCAGTGTTTCGAATGAAAGATCTGTGATACAGATTTTAGCGCCCAATTTGCTTCAGATACTGTACTTCAAGTACTTCTTGGTTTTGCGTAGAACTTGAGCAGGTAATATCATTGGAAACAAAACATGCATTAAGCAGTGTATTAGCCAAGTTTGCATATATGCATTTTTAATATTGCAAGGTACATTGTAGTAGCCAACTGTAGTCAGGAAAGGGGATGCATGGGCAGGTTACAACTGCTCCTTCAGATATTCTTGGGTTAAGAACAAAACAGTAGTGAGGCATCATCACAGCAGAAATGAGAATCAGACCGGACCACAGAACCTACCAATGAAGTTGAGTAAATATGCTGAAAATTATCCTATAATTCACTACCTAACACAGTAACCCTACAGCTACTAAATGAAATGAAAATAATCCACTAACACATCTGTACTAAAAATCCTACAGTCCCTGTTACAAACTGCATTGTAAGTTTTAATTGGTGTACCCAGAACAGCTTTAGCAATTATTCTATTCTGATGCAACAAAATAACATTTGGACTTTAAGAAGAAATACAAAAAATACAATTCTCATCACTATTTTAAATTGAACCATTTCTGAAACACAAGTTTTTACCATTAACTTCTACAGATCTGAAAAAGAGCTGTTGCCAAAAGTTAAGTCTCCACTTCTCCAACTCATGGCCAACAAACTCCACCGTAAGAAATCAGCTTTTGTAAGATCTGTTTCCAGCCAACCAGCACCCACGCAGCAATAATGCCAGGAAAAACAGCACCAAGTCCTCCACCTGCTGTCCTCGAAACTTTGCTTTCCCTGAATACCAACAAAAGCTCAGTGGATTTGGTACCGGAGTCTCACAAAGATAGCATCTGTATCTGCCGTAGTCTGTTGCTGCACCTCACACACATGCACAAAGATACCCAGAAATAAAAGTATGTTGTTTCCTGGAAACAGGACGAGCAGAAGTTTCTTTGAAATTTCTGAGGCAGTATAAGCAAACACAGGAACCAAGGTGTCTACCGTTACAGCCAACACCCACTGCACTGGCTGCCTGGGCCGGGAGAAGCAAGATAAGCAGCGTGACTGGAATGCAGAAGGCCTTGACACACAGAAGAACAGCACACGATGAGATAAACTGGAGAAACAGAAGCAACGGGGACAGGGACAAGTAGAACAAAAATACTAGAAAAGAACATGCTTCGAAGGCACAGGCACAGAACACAACAGTAATAAAAGAGGCACCACTGGCAGATGCCTAAGGATCAGATTTGTTAGGTAGCAAATGCCTACTAAACTCATGAGCAAAAGTAAGACATTAGCATCCTCTAGCACTAGACTAATTAGACTGCATTAAACTTCCCCAGCTACCCTTTACACACATGACAAGTTTCATAGCATTGACCATAAGGTTTCAGCCTTCCCGATGAGGAAAGTGAGCACTGATATTGTTCCAGGGACCTTCCTTCGTTTGTTTTCACATTAAAACGGCATCATCTCAATGCCATCCTCGCACACATGGTTTATAAAAGAACTTCAAGGTACAAGCTTATAATTCTTGTAAAAGAAATGATTACCAAGTCAAGTTTTGCAAGAAATTGGTTTAATTGTAGCTGAAATTCCTCAGGGAGACAGGACAAGTGGTATCTCACAAACTGCACCTAAGTTTTCTGGGAGGCCAGCTGAGGTCTGTCACAGTTGACATACTCAGCTAGAAATAAAAAAAGCTCTTCACAGTATGTATGAAATGCAAAACTAATTTCCCCAAAGAACATTAGTCCCAGCCATCTCAGTGACGGAATTTAGTTTAATCTTTTCCAGTATCAATATGTTAAACACAAAATCTTGCTATTCAGTCTCATGCTTGTGATAATCTAAGAGGCCCAACCAAAATTAATATTTCTGTAATCAAAGAGCGACTCTGACAGGGTACAATATGTTCTTTTCCCCCGTATGTTTAATATCATTTGGGCATCTGAAGATTACCATAATAGTTATGCATGAAAACCAGCAAATTAAACTCTAAAAATGTTGATAATGTCTCATTAAAATCTGCCAGTTTGCAGTCTCACCACTACTGTTCCATATCTGAGTACATACTTACTTGAATTAATAATTTCTAAGCAACATTTAAAACAAGTACATTTTAAACCTCCCTGTCTTGTCTTGCTAAACAATACTTGACTGAACTGTTAGGAAGAAGTTTCAGTACGAGTTTCTGTAAAGGGAAGGGTTCCCCCATCCTAAGGATTCAGGGATCTTAAAGAGCCATATTTCATAGCAGCACCAAACTACATCTCATCTTTCCAGGGAAGGAACAAGCTACACGTGCATACGCACATTTCAACCCAAGAGTGAAATAATTCAGGAATCTGATTTGAAATGAAAAAAGCTGAAATTTAATTTTACATGGTCTTAGCTTGAATCATTAACATCTCAGCTACAGTCTGTTCTCTCAAGCAGAAAAGATGATCAACACACCAAGCCTGAAAAACAAACTGAAAAGGCCAAAGATGTATAAATATATCTATAGCTTATACAGACAAGTAGCATTGACAAAAAAATAATGGAAAAAGTTACCAAGAAATCTGTTTCCAAAGAAACGGTAACTTCACCAACCTGTCTGCTCTTCTGTCTCTTCATGCTCATTCCCTACAGGCCCAAGTACAAAACTGAGCTTGCTATTAATTCGGTGCCAGTGTTCACCTCTAAGAGAGCCACCAGAACCACACAGGTTCTTCAGGGCATTAGTACACCTGCATATTAGCAAAATTTGACAGACTGGGTTAACGCAGTAGCCATATATCGAGTCCTTCCAGCCTTGAATTCCTTGTTTCCCTTCATCTCTAAGTGTGAGTAAAATCACTTTCTCCAGTCAGCTCAGCTAATAAATATAAAAACCAAACCATTCTATCGCAAACAGCTTAACTGGGGGTTTACTGCGCTTCCAATAAATGATCTTAAAGCCCACCACTCAGCATTAACAGCTCTTTCTGCACCACAGCAGGACTCCTGCTGCTTTTGTACAAGCTACACATTGCTTCTAGTCCGTGCATAAGCAACTTAAGATTTGTCTCTGAAAGGACTCCACGAGCATCAACAAAGTGTTACATCTCATTTTTAACTCTCAGCTAGTAACTCAGTCCAGCACACAAAGGCACTCTTAAGCAGCAAATAAGAGGCAGTTAACTTCCTCCTTCATTTTGTGCCTATCAGACATCAACATTTCAAAACCACCGTACTTCAGAAGCTTCAGTAACTGCAGTAGGGAGGTTTTTCCATCTCTAATCAGCAAGGCCAATGGGAAGTGTAATCAGTAAACTGTTTACTGTACACCAGATAGACAGTATGGCTTTAAAACTGGATCATCACAAAGCATTAGTGAAAACTAAGCAGAGACGTTTAGAGGAATGCTTCCTCAAAGCATGCTTTGTGAAGTCACTGTTTTCATCTCATCAGTGGGTCAATAAACATCACACTCAAACTTCTGTACCAAAAATTACTGCCAATATACAATTTTATTTACAGATACAGAAAGCAGAAAGAAAATACAAGAACTAATTTTGAATGATTATTCTGTAGCTCAAAAGAGTCATATTAATTTCTTTTCCCAATTTTAACTCCAGTTAGGCTCTTTTGGGGTTCAAATACCAGAAAAAAGTCTCTCAACTAATTTCAGATGAGCAACAGCATATAACTGCATAATCCACTAGAGACTTGTTCCAGGCACTAGCACAATATTCCTAAGAACCACAACAATCTTCTGAAGCAATCATGAGTTATTCTCTGTTTAAATCTCTCGAACTTAATTACAAGAGTATGAGAGAACTTATCTAAATGACTAGCAGATCTAAATGAAACATTAACTGATAAAGAAAAACATCCACACATTCATCCCCATTCCTAGGTTTATTTTATGCTCTGGTTTGTCACCAGCAAGATAAGGATGTCTTAAGTACTGCTGCTGAATTTTTAAAAGTCAAACTTCTACTCTTTCCAAACACACTAAGATGTTTCACACACAGAGGTGCACACAACCGAAGTTCAGAAAGCTGTATTTAAGTTATTATGATTATTCTGAGTCAGCTTTGTAAGACGACCATGAGAAACAATTCAAGTTCACACACTGCAAGACACTCAACTCATATAAAGTAATAAAGCAGTAGTTTATACTCCCCTAGATACATGAAAATGTTCAAACAGTGGGACTGTAACCGAGTTCTCAAAATGCCACTGCTTTTCTACTAATAAACCTTTAAACATGAAAGAAATGCCTATCTGGACTTGTTATAACATTTAGACTAGATGGCTATGAAGACAATATTCTGTTCATATATTTTTAAAAAATACATATTTAATAGAAGCACTCACTTCTTTGATGGAACAAATAATATTCCATACATCCACCAAAAACCAAAAAGGCCTTCTGGCTACCACGAGTAGCTACAGCAGCACTACCTCTTGTCTCTTCCTTTTTAAGACCATGTACAAAAGGAAGAATGCCTCTCTAGATGTAATTTTCTTTTATTTTTAGACTTCAAAAAAAAGATAAATTCATTTTCTTTAGAGCTAAGACACCTACATCCTTCAGCTGGACATGTCTGATCATTTTGACATTAAGATGTCTCAGATTTCAACTGTATTTTTTCATCAAGTACCCATAATACATCTCTCTCTTATTTTAGAAGGTTTTTCTTCTTAACTGATGTCCACCTGAAAATATGCTCCCAAACAGTCCTCAGAAGAGCACCACTATCTCTTCATCGTACTATATGAGAAAAGGAAGGAACAGCTCCCCACCCACAAAATATTTAGTTCTACCGTGGTAATAATGAAAAAACTCCATATAATTACAGACTTGTTGAGATGGTGAAAGGTCTAAAAAAACTGCAAGGCTTTCAGAAACCACCACTGTGAAAAGAATCACCTTTTTTTTAATTGTATGCCATCCATAAAATGAATGTTTAAAACTGAATGTTACAAAGAAAACAAGTTAAGTTACTAATTAAAGATAGAAGTACAACTTCCAACATGCTTCTCACCTTCAATCTTTAGTTACATATTGCCTTAAAGAATAAAAAAAGTGAAGGCCAATGGCTCTTCCCCAGCAAAAGCCACACTAGACCAGCTGAGCAGGACCTCCGGTACTAATTTAAGCTGCCTTCTAGCTTCGGCAGTGACCATAAAAAGGAGACTTTAAGGAACCTCTCTTTTCACCCGGTTTGAAAAACTTAACTTCTGGATTAATGACTGAATAAGAAAAAGAAACTGCTCGAAGAACCAATAAAGAGACCATCTGGAAATTTATCTTCACAACTGGCTACATGATTCCAGTCACCTTATACTGTACACAAAATGGCAAAGAAACACAGATACAAATGCATATAGGTTTTAAAAATGCGTATTTTAAAAGTGCAAAAATAGTAATTCTACACCTGACCTCTGACATCCATTACTTCTTTCTCACCTCTCGTCATGACAAGTATACATAAGGGGAAGCTCCCGGTACAACCAACAGAGCTGTGACAGCCACTGACCAACGGCACCCGTAACTACAAGGCAGCTTTCTGTGAAACAAATGTGTGATTCCAGGACCCAGAAATAAGCATCGAAAGAGCAAAAGGAAAAGGCAAAACTCAGCTGCGTTACCTACAGCTACAACAAGCCAGCAGAGTCCAGAGTGGCCAAAGACACCTCGTCCGGGAAACAGGCCAATGAGTAACCACCACAAAGTTTTCCTGCAGGTCATTCTGAAAGGAGGCACTGGTAGAGAACACTAGAAACTATCTAAAAGTACCTGGGGAAAACAGAGCAGAATGCAAATGTCTGGAGGTGTGGACAGGACCTTGAGAGGCTGTGCAAGTGTTCCCAGGAACCTGAAGTGATTTTCCAGGATTCATTATACATCTTGCCAGAGTCGCTTCTTTGTCAAACTAGAGCTACTTGTCTTTTTGCCTGCGCAGTCTCACAGACTCTTCCAAGAAGTTTTTAGACAGCTCATACTGGCATGTTCTCATATCATCACTAATGACATACCAGAATATTTACAGTAATGGAACTGTGTTGATATGGCTGACTGATCACCTAGCATTACACGTTTAGTATTTAAGTACACATTACAAGAAACCATCCTCGTTCCTGCTCAAAGCTCACCACAATGGCATTTATGGTTGCATTAACTCAAACCTGGTCAAAACCTGCTCCAGCCAGGGCCTGAAAACAGTGAGCAGGTTAATGCTGGAAGGGGAAGCCATAAAAACAATTCCTGTCATTTCTCACAGGAGATTTTTAAACTACAAAAGAGTAGATTTAGGTTGGATATTAGGAAAAAGCTCTTCAATGTGAGGGTGGCAGATCACTGGCACAGGTTGCCCAGAGAGGTGGTGGAGGCCCCATCCCTGGAGATATTCAAGGTCAGGCTTGACGGGGCTCTGAGCAACCTGATCTGGTAACACTGTCCCTGCTCACTGCAGGGTTTGAACTGGATGAACTTTAAAGGTCCCTTCCAACCCAACTCATTCTATGATTCTATGACTGTGTGAAACTCTTAACTTGAAGAGTTAAGACTTAACACTTAATTTTGGAGAAAAGATAACACTCTCACTACCAACTACTGAAGCTGTAAGAGGTAACATCTTCATAACCTGATTAACCTTAGAGTACAGCACATACCAAGATGGAATCCAAAATAAAGTCAAGGGGCAAAGTCCATTAGGAAATCAAACGCTCTTCTCTGCAATAAATACCATCATCCAAACCAGTCCTCACCAAATGTGTCCTCCAGCCTAGCTCCCATTTCAATTTCATTTCCACTTAACTGACAAGACTAAGTTGCTTGGCTCTAGGTCTGAAAACATAATTTTGAGCTCCATAAAAGTCAGATCATCATTAACGGTCTAATGCTAATTGCCTAAAGTCAAACACTATGTGCTTTTGCTAACAATTCAGGGACAGAGCTGCAGTACCTTATTTGCTGTTTTAAGTTACTTGGAGCACAGAGCAGTCTCTTAGGCTATGAGAACATCCCTTAATATAAACTTCTATCCTGAACAGATTTGAGGCTCACAGAACAACCAAAGCGCTGCCCCACAACTCAACCACCACCCCTCGCAGCCTCCCCAACACCAACCTGTTTGTCTGGGCAGGAGACAGCACACGCTGCAGACCATGCGCAGCAGCACGTGCTGGCTAGCCAGCCTGCTGCTGCCTTCCAAAATGGATTAGGCACCCAGTTCTAACTGCATTATCCTTACCAGCATGCAGACAAGTGAGAAGAGAACAGACGAATCACTTCCACTCAGCTTTTTACTCCACCATTTTTCATGACATTTGAAACAGCACATCCTTGAAATCTCTCCTTACTACTCAAAGTTTGATCACAACTGGTTCACAATTACCAATGTTATTAGGAAACTGAAGAACACAAAAGGACAGTCAATACTAGCCTTGGCACACTAAGGTGTCCAAATACTCCTACTGCTTATTTTTTCTATTTACTCACAAAGAAGTTGCAAGTACTAAATGTCAGCCCTACTAACCTGAACTCCAGGTTAGTTTTCTCTCATTTCTAGCAAATTATTGGTGAATGCAAACTACAGGAAGCTACAAACAAAAAACACGTTGCCTTTCTATAGGTTTTGTAGCATGAGACTTTACTGTCCCAGTTTGAGCACTTCCATTGCTGTGGTACTTAGCTGTAGAAGCCTTCATTTTAATAGCGAAAAGGAGAATAACTGAATTATTAGACACAGAAAACTCATCTACTAACTGAAACTAGGTTACTTTTGGTATTATAGAATCACAGAATGGTTTAGGCTGGAAGGGACCTTAAAGCTCATCCAGCCCAACCCCCCTGCCATGGGCAGAGACACTCAAAGCCCCATTCAACCTGGCCTTGAACACTGCCAGAGAGGGGGCATCCACAGCTTCCCTGGGCAGCCTGTGCCAGTGTCTCACCACCCTCACAGTGAAGAATTTCTTACTTATATCTAGTCTAAACCTACTCCTACACACAAATTCACAGGATTTATTGCAAACATATAGATAATATAAAATCTAGTCAGGAGCTACGAAATCTTTAAAACAGTAGGCAGGTGACATGATGCCAGTTTTTTATTTCTCTTTATTTCTCTTCAAATAGACACCTGACTACTGAGACAGATCTAAAAGCAAGAAAAGAAAACATCAAGGGAAAAAAGGCAGTAAAATAAAAAAAAATAGTGTATCCAGGGTCTTCAGATGCCTCCAGCTACTGAGAGCACACACACTGACAGGCTACAGCTCACGAACAGACCACTGACACAGGATGCAGGAAACAGTTTGTTAAGCACATTATGAGCTAGAGCTCTGCCTGATGCTCCTGAACACTCAGAACCATTTATTACTGCTCTGATACACCATCATCAATGTTCCCAGGCATAAAGCTACATCACTTCACCACTTCAGGCTGACCAAGTTAAAGGAAAAAAGAAATCTTTACCAGGTGCTTGTATCACATTCCTCATTTCTGGGAAAAGAGCCCAAATGAGACATACACACAGTGCCTTCTCTGGTTTGGACAGAAAACCAGCACTGCAGAGAGGCCATGCTTTTCTCCAAATAAGAAAACAAATTTTACTACAGTTTCTTTCTTCTACTCTACACTGGAAATAAAATGTTTTGGTTGGTAAGACTAAACTCCTTTGATTCATTTTCTGCCTATGATTGAACAGCTGGGAAATACAGAAAAAAGCTTATGGATATAAAATACACGATTCTAAGAAATGGGCAAAATTTACTTAGATCCATCATTATCCACTGATGCCCATAAGATCTCAAAAAGCAGTGTCTGTTAGCAGGCATAAACAGAAGATAAGAAGCCTCAGAAGATTAGACTCTCAAGACCAGTTTCATGGTTGACAATCACTAAAACAGCTATTGATGTGCTGGTTCTATAATTTTAGCTATGATTACAAACTCTTAAATAATTCTGGCTCTTCACTCTCTTTGAATCAAAATGAGCTCCCAACAAGTTTGCATGCAGGTTGGAGAGACCCTGTTTGCCTCTTTGCAGATATTTTAAGTGTCATCTTCTTTTGCAAAAGAATCCACAGGAAACCCCAAAGTGAAGAGATAATTTACTGTCATCACAGAACTCTTTTCCTTCAGAGGAGTTCACTTTTCTTGTTTCCCTTCCTGAATGTTAAAATTCTAGGGCAGTTCATAGGAAAAGTTTGAATTTATTGTTTATTAAGACTAAGTACAAAACAAGTTCTCAATCACATTACGTATCTTCATTTTAGTTAAAGTAACTATTCTTCTAAACATAGAGTTTGTATGACAGAAGATGTCTTTTCTTCTCTCAAATCACCAAGACACGGCCCTTCAGTTTGGCAACAGTGTTCAGCATCTCTAACAAACCACAATTTTCCTTCCACAGAATTAACAGATTTTCACGTTTCCAGAACATGAGCAGTTCTGCTGCTGCTGGCACAACACCCCACCGCACCGTGGCTCCACCCTGTGAAAGGCTGAACCACCGCATTATTGCTCCTCACCTTGGACCCCCGGGTAAACCGTAACAAGTAATTCCTCAGACTTTTTTTTACACTGGGGAAACATGCTAGCAGCAAGCGTTCTGAAAGGTTGTCTTACACTGGTGCAAAAATGATACCTCCTTTCACTCAGTGCACAGCTGGTTTTGAAATCCTTGTAGTTCAATGGCAATGGAAGCCTTTCATGAGGTGTAAGCTGACAACCACCTTATCTCTTGTGCAGAAAATATTCACAGAGCTGATCACTTGCCTTTATCTCAGGCACAATTCACAACAGTACAAGACGATTTATTTTTTTCTTAAATAACAATCCAGCTGCTTTCCTCCCCTTCTTCTCCTTCAGCTAGCAGTCATTCTGACTGATCACTGATTTTTCATTGTACCTTAAGTCCCTGCACATTTCAAGACTGTCTTCCTACCCATCTATGCACGCGTATCTGGCCAGACAACGCGTAATGCCATGTTCAGCACAACTGCCTTCCCAGCAAACATTCAGGGCAGAAATACCAAACCTCAAAATTACGAATTCACTCCTTCATTACTAAATGCATTTCCTTCAATTAAAATATAGCTAAAATAAACCTAGCTTGCTTTTTCATCAGCTACATCCAGCTCATAATCTCTATCAAATTAAAACCCTACAACTTCCCTTGCACTTCGACCTTTCTGTTTTGCCAGGTAAGTACTTTTGTCCAAGTTGCACCTAGAGTCTTCCAGCTTATCTTTCACAGCTGGAATAACTATCATTCCTTCTTCACTCTTCTTTCTAATCTTGATTCTACAACATTTTAAAACCTCATTTAAAGTTTGTTTTTCTTCTGGTGACCACAGACTTGCAAGACTTTTTTTTTTTTTAACATCGTCTCCCATCTGTATCTATTCACATTCATAACAATATAAATTATGACTCTACAGACACTGATATTATGCAAAAACCCAGCACACCACGTGGCATGGTATCAGCACCCACAACCAACTTGCATGCAAAGTCCACAACTGTCTCAAATGAAGGACAAATTGCTGTTTCAGTAAACAATGCTAAAACCCCTTCCTACAGAAAGAAAACTATTTTTCATCTTCCAGCAAAGAATTGAGCTCTGAAGAACTCTACAACACTGCAAGCAAGACTACTTGGTCTGAAATCTAAAAATAAAATGGTCCTGAAGAGATGAGAAATTGTACAACATCAAATGCAACCATCAGAAGAGTTGCTGCAGTCTGTCATCCAAGAGTTGTCAGAGCGTGAAGCAACGGCACCATGTGCTCACCTCTGGCAGCAAGTTCAG
>NW_010208925.1:0-1902 GCF_000695765.1 Mesitornis unicolor | reverse complement strand
GCTCTTCCTCACTCAGCTCAGAAGGGCATCATTTGCTCAGAGTAGGAGAAAGCTGATCCAGGAAGTTACTTCCCCCTTGCAGGGAAAACAAAGGGCTGGCACAGGCTAAAAAAGCTTGGTTTCACTGACTTTCATAGTGTGAGCCCTTATGAAAGGAGTATTACAGTGCATCATAACACAGAAGCACTAACAACTGTCTAAACAAGCGTATCCTTAGGCTAAGTCAGTCTGAATTCGGATACTACTCACGAATGTGCTGAAACCCTTTACTGAATACAGTGGCAGTTACTTAAATGAAAATACAAGCTACGTTTGAACTTGAAAAACATTTTCCATACAGTTAGTAAGCTGGAACCTGAAACAGCTCCCTTACCGGCTGCTGTCTGCTTTCCTGCATGTTTTGGCCCACTTAGGAGGTATGGACCTCAACAGGTTTTTTTCCCTTTTACAAGTACTGACCAACTGTTTTGAATGCACAGCTATTTCAACTTTTTAAACATGAACAAAGTTAAGAAGCAGTCAAAAGTTTAGTCTTTTAAAAACTAACTGTTCATTGTACAAGTCTATAAAGAAAGAATTATTTTAAAGGTATGGATTCCAAAACAGAGAATCTTCCTGTTTTTTGGGAAAGGGGAGTTACAGATCAAGGGAAAAGAGTTCTGTGTGCTCTGTATGTGGACATCGATAGTATGCGATTCCCTGTCATTAGGAAAAATACATTGCAGAAATCAGAAGATTCCTTCCTAAATACTGGGGTCTTTTTCCTGTACTGCTACCTTAGCAAACCAGTACAAATACAGAAATTTATACAGAATTGCAATCATTTCAGACTTTTGAAAAACTTCCAAGAAAAAACAACAACAACAACAAATCTTCAAGGAAGTACCAGAGCAAAAAAAGCAAAAAACAAAAATCAGAACAATTCTCACACTGGTTTGAACTTGAGCTACTAACACAGCAAGAAAGTTCTGTGTGTAAGGGGAGAAAGGATATCTTAAGAAGGGGAAACATAACACAGACAACCAAAGAAGAGAGGACTTGTGATAAACCCCACCTATCTATACACTCAGCATAACTCCTGCCATCTAAACAAGCCTCATAGCACTGAAATGCCATGGGCATACGTATTTTCTAGCAGACCTTTCCCCTTCCCTGCTATCAGTTTCTTAATGCTTTGAGCCAGCCAGAGCACAGCTGCAGCTCTTTTTAATCATGGCTGCTGCCAGCTGTCTCCTAAGACAGTCGAATGCTCAGACCTCATTCAGTTTCCTCTCAACTTTTTGCTCCATTTTTGGACAGAAAATGACTACACCGAAATTCTTACTGGAAAGGTAATTAAATTGCACTCAACAACTCTGCAGAGGAAGAAAGGTAAAATTACACAGACCTGTCTATTATCTTAAATGCCCATGTCACATTAAACACAAAATAGAAGCTCTAAAACAACATGAAATGAAGATTGTGGCAAATCTTGTTGTCAAATGTGATTATGGAACGAACTTGCATTTGAGAAGTTTAAGCTTAACTCTGGAGATACGGCTCCTCCACCCACATAATCAGGATGCAGAGGCTTTACAGCCGCACTCACTAAGGTACTATCAGGATAGTCTGTTGGGAACAGATCAGATCACTTGAACTGTCTTCTTCTGAGGGCAACCATTTCCTGCTAATTATTCACTCAGTATGCTTTTCAAGCAACTGAAGCCAGCTAGACTCTGAATACTGGGTCATTAAGTGGTTAAGCATTGTTGTATCCCTTCACCCTTGCATTGCATATGGACAATATTAAGAAGGATCACACTGGCCATTTTCATTTGCTATTGATAAATGCATGAGCCTCAAGTGAAAAACGAGGCCATTAAGAACCACCTAGTGTCATGGTTTAGGATTGGGCTGGCCACT
>NW_010208924.1:0-12456 GCF_000695765.1 Mesitornis unicolor | reverse complement strand
TCCCTTCCAACTCCTGAGATTCTGTGATATACATATATAAATACACACACACACATATGCAGTCTGGGTATAACCCTTTAGGTCACGACACCGTGACTCAACTGAAGTCACCCAACCCCAGCTCTTGAGCACAGGATGCAAACCAGCCAGGAAAGAATAAGGAACAACACGCACAGAATTCTCTAATATCAAAATATAGCAATTTATTCAAGACACTGAATATGATCTGTTGATTCTCTCCTTAAAACAAATGAGCTACAATACACAAGGTGAATTTGAAGAAAGTGTGGGTGGGGGAGAAACAAAATAAGGGTTGATGTTGTTTCAACAGAACCTGGGAAATGCTGAAATGAGAACCAAGTCTGGCTGCAAGTCTGACACAGACAATAAAAACTGCAGAAGCCAGAATTCAGGATTTCAGTGAGTGGCTGAAAGAACATTTCTGCAATTGACAAAGAACCACATCTTTTAAAAAGGCAAAAGGAGGAAAAAAAAAAGGAGGAAAAATTAAAAAGGGAAAAAGAAAAAAGAAACCCAAAAACAAAGCAGACCCTTACATTTGACAAAGTGCACTTCACTTGGCTCTAAAATTAGCTATTTTTTTTCTTTTTTTTTTAAAACAAATTAAAAGGAAATTTCTAAGATGTAGCATGGGGTTAATGTGTGTATAACCCTGTAAGTCAGGCCCTTAAGTGCCCCATAAGGGACCCAGTGTTTTTTACATAAAAGATTCAGTATCCTTCTAAGCCACAGATTTGGGTGGTTTGTCAGAAATGGTTTGGTTTTCACTTCAAGGCCAGTTCCAGCCAGCCAGCAATGACAAAACCCAGCAGGTCTCTTGAGTTTTACAATCCTGTTTGGCCACTTAGGTTTTCCATTTTCTCTTCTGTTACAAAGAACCATAAACAGAATTACTGAAAAATACTGTATGAAAAAACTGAAGCCCACTGGCCTGTGTTCCCGCTGTTCTGGTGCAGGGGAGCTGCCGAAAGGCAGCGCTCGCCGGGGGATGCCACTGCCCCGCAGGGGAGGAAGGCTCCCATGAGGGCAGTCCTGCAGGGCCAGGCTTAGGGGTAGACACTGAACCACAGCCTGGAAATGCCTCTCTCTCCCCAGTGCCCATCTACAGAAGAAACCAGCTTCGTAGGCCAGGATTAACCTTCGCAACTACATCTTCTGCCATCCTTAATAGCTGCCCTTGCTTTAGCTGGAAACTCTACTACAGTATCTTTGAGGATCTTCCAGTCTTCAGGGTCTTTGGGAGGGGAAAAAAAAAGTGAATTTTCTTAGCTTCTCACATACACTGCTTTCCAATCTGATGGTCTGTATAGAAAACTCTTGGGACCAGCAGCCTCTCACATAGGCTTTGCAAACCACCTGACTTACAGATTTTGTTTCTCTTGGCTTCTTACCTCCACGTAGGCGGGCAGAGGAAAGGTGGTGTTCTGACAATGTAAGAAAAGGAAAAAGAAACAGGCACCATGGACGGTGCCGAGTTATCTCCAGCATCTATCCCAGGAACAACCATGCAACACGGGCTATGTAGCAGCCAGCCATGGGGCATCACCACCCTTGGACCGAGCAACCTCCTCTCTTTGAATCCTGAGGCCTGGCCTATTCAGGCATCACTCAAGGGACAGAGGCAAGGCCAGGGCTCCATCCACGTTGCCCTCCACTGCCTGCAGACCGGGAGCTTCTGCATGTTATTCTCAGAAATGCCACCCAAAAGCAGCTCAGGAAGTTAACCGTGTACATGTAATGACTGTAGTCAAATCATCAACCCAACCGTGCTTTATAAAACCATATTAAACCTTTGTATTCAAATTCAAGTCTCTCTTCAAACAACTCCTCTTTTTTTTTTTGAAGTAGTGACTTTAAATTAGTAGGTACACGGGGTTATAATAAAAGAGAGCAAAACTGCAATCATCTACAGCCTGTGCTCTTGGAGCAGAAGACTAAAACCAGCAGATAAACGCATTTAACACCAAAAATAATCCTCAATACCTTCCAGTGTCCAATTCTTTGATATAAACAAGTCTAACTGTCCTTAATATACAAAATCTCATATAACTGTTTTCAGGACTGAGTAACCCTTTCAGCAGTTCTTTCTTTTCTCCTTTCCAAATGCGTATCTTCAAGAAGCGCAGCTGAAGCTGGCAGCAGCTTGTTCCACTGGAAGGACTGAGACACTGTGCAGATGCAAGCATAAAGAGAGGAAAAACATTGGAGCAAAACCAAGGTACGGGTTCCACAATGCCATGACGATACCACAATGCTTGGCAGGTCTTGCACCACCAGTTGAGCACTGGGGTTCTGCTTTTGGTTTTGCTCAGATCAAGTTGCCACTTCAGCAGCTGCGGTCAAGTCCAAGGGAAGATCCTGTGTTGCAGAAACAGTGGCTTTAGGCGAGAAGGTACTACAGGATGTTAAGGGGGTTCTCTGCTTGTTTGGCTTTCTCTGTGTTACAAATCCTAGCCTAGCCTGTGGCCTGTTTGACACAGCCACTTGTGAGGATTTGTCTAAATAACAGCTGCTGCCGCCCTGAGGCTGCCTTACAGTCTACAGCACTTCCAGTAAACTCTGCCTATGCATCCTTCTTGGCATGCATTGTTTGCTTTGAGAGCAATGCAGTCTTCAGTAGGCATCACTGCAGATGTCCAGAGGAAATCACGTCCAAAATGGATAGGTGGTGCTTTGGAAGTCTTTAATGTCATTCTGATTATTTCACCCACTGTAACTTCACAGTAGTCTGTATGTTGAGATATAGCTTTTATGTGTCCTGTATTATGTCATCACCTAACGAAGAGTTCTGTGTTGTCTTCTGATCACCGTACTGAGGACACCCAAACCTCAACGCTACACCTGTCTCGGCAGACAGGGAGCCTCCAAGTGCAGACCCAGGTGACAGCAGCACCCCAGACTGCCCGATGCAATGGAAGAACCGGCTTCTAGGTGTGTGCTGGCCGTGGATGGACAGGAGCTTGGCAAGACTCCGTTCTTCAACTGTGACAGATGCAGTCAACAGATCTTGGTCCAACTGGTCCCATTAAGTCAGTGGTAAAATCCCACTGACTTACTGGAAGAGAAACAGCTGAGCGGGATGAGTAGCAGAGGAAGCACCACTCAGCAAGGCCACGGGCCGCCAAAGCCATGTTCTGCATGACATCTGAACTGTCACTAGAGGAAAGAAGATACACAACCGTTTTCCCTTGGTTACCAAGGGCAAACACAAATATGGATGCAAGAAAATGAATGCTGTATTTGTAGTCTCAAACTTGGGAATCCCTTTCAAAATGTGTACATCACCAAACAGCCACAGAAATAAAATGAGACTACATAAATGGCTGGCTGCTGGAAGAGGCCTCTTAGTAAAGGACTGGCATTAATTGTATCAAATGGCATCTTTTCTTACAGCACTTTCTGAGAGAGAAGAGAAAAAGGATACTGCACCTCTCATGTTCCTTGGACTCTGTGTCATTCTTTTTGCTTGAATTACACAACTGGTCTACATTTGGTGGCCGTTTTAGGCTTTTAAAACTGTTTAACATAAAAAATATTTTTTTTCCAAAAATACACTGGGTTCTTTCTGTTAAAAGTCATCTTTCTCCTGTAAAAATCTTCCCCAGCACTGCATTCTTATATAAAGCACTTATTACACAATTTGCTGAAAGTGCCCTTGAGACGCTAAGATCTGAAGCATGGAGGATTTTTTTTCTTTTAAACGGAGAGAAAGAAAGGAAAAGGAAGAGAGAGAAGAGAGGAGAAGCAGTCTGTCAAAAATTTTCATTGTCATGTCCACCTGGCTGCATCTACTATGGGCATACAGGGCAAAAGAAAAAAACAAAAAGGGCAAGAAGAAAGAGGAGAAAAAAAAAGGAAGGAGAAACTGGGAGTGGAAGGGAGAAATAAAAGGAAAACAAAAGTTTCATCCTAAGCCTGGGATCCTCCAGGCTGTAATATTCCAGCTGATAGAAAAACCACTGAACAAAAAAAGTAGTCTAGAAAATAGAAAGTGTTGTGATTACAAAGTTGAGCATTTCATCAGTACAAACTGGTCTTTGAACGTCCTTTGGGAGAGCAACTGTAGTGTCCAAATTGGAAGGAAAAAATACAACACCGCATGGAGGAGGATTTTTTTTTCCCTTTTGGTTTATCACAGCATTTTTCTTTTTTTTTTTTTATTAATTTTTTTTTTTGGCACAGCTTTTTTTCCCCAGCCATCAGAGCAAGTTCTCAGACGCAAACCAAACAGTGCAATGCCAAGCTGGTGGCTTCATGCTTCCAAGGCTGAATGTTCCAGGTGGAAACCATTCCCTCCCCCTCTGAAGTGACTGTGTTTTTACTCCTTGATGAAGGTTACGGACAAAATACTAGACACCTGTGGTCAGGGAGAGTTGGTTTCACGGTACACTCTAACTTTGTTCAAGTTCGTACAGTTCTGGAGCTGTTAAGAATAGTTTTGAAGAGTGCTTCTCCCCACACATTCACTGCTGGTCCATTTGAAATTTCTTCTAAAACATCTCATTTTTACTTCCGCAGATCTAGAACACAAACCTGGAGAGAAAAGACTCGGCATTAAGAACCATTTCAGAAGGTGATGTGGAAATCCTGTTCATACGCGGCCCCATACCGAGGTTGATCGACCAGCTGTATTTTATACTCCCCAGCTTCAAATCCGTCCGTCTCAAGTGCCTGCTCACGTGCATGCAAGCAAGGGAACAAACCGACACGGGAGAAAACCCAAGTTACAACCATACATTGAACATTTACCTGGGCTTTCATGGGGTTACAAACAAACATTTTGGTGCCACGCTCCTGCTAAGACTATGGGCTCTATTCAGTTGCTTAGGCAACAGTGCTCACTTCCATTTCTGAAATATATCCAAAATAGATGCATGGCACAGGACACGCACTTGCTTGGAGCAGCTGTTGGAAGCCAGGCATGGCACCATTTCAGATGGCACAACTAAGCTCAAGCAACTGAACCGTGTTGTAGGTGCACCCTTTGTCAAAACCAGCTGAAAAATACTGCTCCAGAGTAGTTACGCCAGCCAGCCACGCAGAAGAGTTAGTGTAAAAAGCTGTAGAGTGTGTTACAACAGCTGTGCATCCTTCACAAGCTGATCACACCAGAACTGAATTTTTTTTAAAGTAACATTAACAGTAATGAATAGTCAGTATCTCTATGGCAATAATTTTCCTTTACCACACAATGAAATCTTTTGGGTATCATGCTGAAAACTTTCTCCTTTAGGTACTATTCAAGGGTAAACTTCTTCTGTGGGACAGAAGTTAGAAAGCCCCAGGACAACTGTTTATTAGAGAGTTGACTGCTGTGACCTGATCTTCATTAAAAATTGACAGATGAGATAAAAAATGATAGAAACAACACTACTGTTGTTCTTATCAAATACGTATTTAAAAGTCATTCCCGTCTTCCGCCAACATCTACCTATTCCACAAGCGTTCTTGATTTTCAACAGAAGCACCCTCTCCTAGTATTCAAAACCCTTTTCCAAAGCAAGAGTGTTTTGACTATACTCCACAGAACTACTTATTTCTGTCTGGAGCTGCCTCCCCTTAAGCTCTGTGCAGAGAAGGCAGCATGGCACGTATGGTTTTTGGTTGACGCTCTCCAGAAGAGCGACCTCCACCCAGCATTTACAGTGTGTAAAGCTCCTTACCGATCCGTCTGATGCGCTTGCTCCCACTTTGTCTCCTCTAGCATTCCAGCAGACTTCAAAGATGCCCCCGGTGCCTCGGTAGCTATGTACTAGAGTTCCACTCTGCAAAGCAAAACAGCATGCAAACACTTGATACACAAGTTCCCCTTCTTTTTTTCCTGTTGCATGGCACTATATTAAAAAGAAGAGAGTGGTGGCGAGGGGGAGCTATTCGCATCACCCAACTATGGTCATCTCCATAAGGTGCTGTAGTTGGGAAACTGGTCTTTGATAAGAAAGAGAAACAGGCTTCTCCAGAAAGCAATTTACACAGTAGGACACTTAAGACATCTGCTTTTGTCAACTCTGTAGCAGCAAAGGCCTGGGGAGTTAGGCTGAGGTGGTCTTTTCTACAGTTTGTTCTTAATTTGGGCTGTGAGGCATCAGTATCCAGAATTAAATCTGTGGAACTATGATTTCCCACTTTTGTCCAGAATAACCCCAGTCCCCAGCCTGTACTCCCCTTGTATCTATCATCTCCTCAAAATAAAGTACAAGCCAGGTGCACTGGACTCACACCTGAACCCAGCTTGTTACTAAACAAAAGTATCACTTATTTTTAAGAAACAATCCGCACTTTTGCTTCACAAAGCTGACGGCACAACGTGATGTACCCATTCTCACGCATGCTTGTGTTTTAGCATACAGTGAAGCCTGGGCAGAAACAGTCTGGAGAGTCACCTCACGCCACCTGAGCAGCTCAACTGTTACGCTGAGATTTGCATCACCCAATACAATCAGGTTGACCCTGGCTGGCAGGTCGTATGCTACAGAGCTACATATATTTTCCATTTAAGCTTTTGCTATTCATGTGTCATCTAAACGAGACGTGCTTCACAGTACCTGAGTATTCCATATATGGACACATTTGTCAAAGGACCCACTGGCTAGATATTTTCCATCAGGACTAAAAGCTACGCTGTAGACAGGCTCTTGATGTTTTGTTAATGTATGGATGCAGACTCCCCGGTCAACGTCCCACAGCCGAACAGTGGAATCAAACGAAGCACTGCAAAAACATTCAAACACAAGCATGTCTTAATTTGGGTGTTAATCAATGTGTATTTTGATACTGTAAATGTTTTAAGAGAATACCAAAGGGTTTTTTCCCCTGGCTAAGCAAGAAATGATGTTTCAAACAGAAAAGCTAATACTCACTAAAGCCTTCATGATTCTTTTGACAAGGACTATCTCTACAGAATTGAATTCTTGTACGAGGGCCCCTTGAGTTTATCTAGGGGTGCTGTATATAGGAGCAGATCACCAACCCTAAAAGGGCCAAGCTCCCTCCTTTTCAGATTCTATCTCTTATTACTCAGAAAGGTAAACAAAAATGTATACATATACATATACATATACATATACATATACATATACATATACATATACATGCTGTCATTAATAGGATAAAAGGTTCCAGAGGGGTCTTATTCCTAATAGATTTGCATTATTTAATGAATTGGCATTCTGCAGTTCTCCAGAACTGTGTTTCTTTTGTTTCAGTGCTGATTTTTGCCACACTCCATCTAAATCTCAAACTGTGGGCTTAGAGAAAGGCAAAAGAAATAATTGGTATTAAAAATAACATCAAAAGAACAACTCCAAGACGGTAAAGTTCTGCCCTGTCCGCTCCAGACTAAGAAGCGCTGATGCAACTCCTCCCCAAACTGAATACACCACGAGCTGATTTGATAATCCCATAGTACTGCCATCAACTGGCACTGATGGCATATTTTCTAAACGGAAAGAAGAATTTGGAAAGATTTCCAAGTGGAATTTTAAAGATTACCCAAGCTTTTCTCTAGTTAACAAGGCTATAAGAATTGTCAGCATCTGCCCAAGTGAGTTGCATGGCCCAGGTTAGCAGACGTTTCACCTAACTGCATGGGCTGCCATCTGTCTCATCAAGTGCTTTCATTCCTAACAACCGGATGGCGGATGTGGAGGTGCAATGCCAAATTTACAATCCTATTATCAAGGCAGCTGAAAAGTTAAATATCACATGACTCAGTTATAATTTTTTTCTTCTTTCTTTTTCAAATATGATTCCTTTCCCTTTGTTTCCATCCCCCTGGTTTACAAACGTAGATACTGGAAGTATCTGCAGGAAGACTGACGGCAAGGCGACAGTAGAGTTACATGTCAGAAAGATGATCCTTCTTCTTGGTAGGCAACAGAGAAAGGTGTATTTTTACCTTGCTAACATGATGTTGGAGTTTGGGTTGCTGGTGCCTGGTCCTGTAGGACTCCATTTGATAGTATAAATCTCTTTGCTGTGAGCCTGAAGATCATGTACGCAGGTATCTTGCTTCATACTCCAAATCTAAGTCAGAGTGATTGTGAAGGGGAAAAATGGTGATGTTACTAATCTCAGCTGAAATATTTCAGTTCCGTGTTATTCTTATCATTTGTTTATTTAAGATCTTGACACACATGCATACATGTAAACATAAGTTTATTAATGCAGCAGTTTGGCACCTACGATGCACACACCTTAGAATAACACCTTTAGGGGAAAGAGCAACACTTTTAATACAATTTATTCAATAGATAAGAACAACTAAATGGTTGCTGTACTGCCCATAGCCTGTAATTGTATTTTCATACAGAAGCTTAAGTTACTCCATTTAAAGAAGTTTAATTTGAAGTTTAAGTCACACATTGCAACAGCCGTCATTTTAAAGAAGGAAAATACAAAGTTTCGGTAACTGCTTAGAACCTAATTATTTTCTCTTATGCCAGTCAAGAGCCAAATTAAATTTTCCTTTCCTGATGTTTTTAACAGCACAGACAATGGAACAAGATCAGCTATTTATGCTCTGTTACACGGCCAAATACTTCAGCCTGAGACAAAGAAGATGACAGGTGATTTAGTAGATCTTTTCTTCAGGTAACTCAGAAAACAAGATGAAGCTAATTCACAGAGCAGGTAAAATAACTCAAATTTAGTCAGTCAGTTTCCAAGAAATAAGAAAAATACAGAAACTATTTCACTCGCTTGTTATAAGTCTGCACTATGAGGGAAATGATGTGCCTTTATGCTGAATTTTCATCAGCGTACTTGAGCCTCCTTTTGGAAATGTTATGCAAAGCTTAGCCATGTTCTATTGACGCTTCTCTGTGTTTAATCCTCTACATTGACTTTAAGAAATACGGGACAAAATGAAACTATTGTTCATGCAGAGTTTTAAGTGATGCAGTACCAGCATTCTGGAGAAGATTACAAAATAAGACATAAATGTTATATTTCTTTTTGAATGGCGGGAATGGAAATTATATTACCTTTAATGTCATATCATCGGAGCAAGATGCTAGTAGCATGCCAGATGGGTCCCATTTGATTGCGTTAACCTCATTCTGAAATAAAAGAGTGATTTCATTAGTCAGATATTCTGGTTACCTGCATGGCACTAGGCAGCCAGCAGAGGGCACTCACGGTTCATGCACGCAACAAGTTCAGCCACAAATGACAGCCCCTGTTGCTTTACGGTTGAACAAAAGCAGTCCTGCTTCCTTAACCTGCTATTTAAGTGTCATTTAGGAATGGTAACTATTCTGTGCTTGTGAACAGCACACACAAGCATTCTTCTCGTTCATGTGCTGGCACAAAGTCTCTCATGCTCTCTCTTCATATGCTAGGATTTAAATAAACCCTGAAACCAGACAGATTGATGATACACCATTAACTTATTTTTAAAATTGAGATATTTCTTCAGTTAATATTCTGTAGATCTGAGAGATACAGATTTTCAATAGAAAATACGGGTGAGGTGTAAAGTTTTGCTGAGTCTATAATTCTTAGTATTACAGCTCTACAACAGTGCTGGTCTCTCTAAACAGAGCTGTATGTGCAATTAAATCCAGGACAGAATATTGAGTAGTTTATGATGCTTTCTTTATCAATCTTTCTAGCACTTCGTAATTAATTCAGCCTAGTGTACCTCCTTGGTAATGTGTAAGTTTTCTGTGCTTTTTTGAGAGTCATGCACGTGGGAGGCAAAACGATTTAATAAAAGGGTAAGATTCCTTTAAAAACATAAATTGGCTCAGAGTCTCAGTCAAAATAATCCTGGAAAATATTTAAATTTTGCTTTATCCACTTTATATGTTTCAGTAATAATTAAAAGGAACTGTACGGATATTTGAAGTAAACATTTGGATCATGTGCAAAATGGTGCATTTCATTTAATCATAAAAAGCACCAGTCTGTTAGTAGGAATGTACAACCTGTCATAAAATACCAGTTTAATATCAGTTTAACTATAGACTAGAGAAAAGGCCTCCAAATGCCCAGTTTTTCCTCAGTGAGAAGATAGCAAGTTCTGTAAGTTAATATCTAAATTACAGGCCAGTATATGATAGCTGTTTTCTCATGAAAGCTAGAAAAACTGGCCTTTGATGGTCATTAAATACCACCAGGAAACGAGGTGGGAAATACATCTTAAATAGATCTTATTAAATTGCTTCTAAAACTGAACGGTGGCTGGAGGTAAACTGTTCTCTCCTTATTCATAGTTCTCATTTACTAAAGGAAATTAAGCCAGTGGAAACCAAAATCTTATTTATTAATGTGCCCTCAAGTCTGCAGCTCATGCTACATATAAACAGTCTCACTGATTAAGCTGCAGGTTTCACCTCCTGCAGTGATGGAGAACATTTTATACCCTCTCTCAGGCAGTGAGTCACTCCCGAGGAATACGGTTTCAGGGGAGTAATGGATGTAGCGCCTTTGGTGCTAGAACACGCCGTGCAAACACATCACCTACCATCACCGTAACATGCTGCTGGGAGCTTATCATGGAAATCTGGGACTTCTTAAACTTACTGTGTGTCCTTGAAAGGTTTTAACAGGACGATCACAGCCAAGTCTGCATACGTGAATGCACATGTCAGTGCTGCAGGAGGCAAAAGTAGTGTTGTTCTGCCAGTCTACATCCAGAGCAGGAGCTGCGAAGCACAACCAAGAGAAGGAATATCAGGGAATACCGCAAAGAAACAGCTATCCCAAATCATTTTTCTCCTGTCACCCATCTGGATCAAACAGACTCAAAGCTGGTTCTTGGCCTGCCACCTGTAACCAGTTACAGGGGTGACAGGGACAGCCTGAAGGGCACAAATCATTTTTTCTCTCATAGTGGGTGAACTGGATCCTTTGCATGGCAGCTACTGAGAATCTTTTGGGTAAAGTTCTCCAAACAGAGGACAAAACAACCTGCTTCCACCGTCCCCACTCCCAGCTGCGCACTTCTCTTGTGCCATCTATACCATTCACTTCCCTGTAAACCAGTTCAGCAAAGAATCTGGAAGAAAACTCATCCAGCCAAAAAGCAGGTAATTTTAGCTGGCTTGGAAAAAATGTTGCTGTGAATGCCAGAAACAGCATCCAGGAGGGAGAAGCAGCAGGTGACCGACTCCTACACACAACCACTGATACCAACCTATAGCTCTGCGCAGACAGGGATTAATAACAACTACATTCAATTTAATTTGGTTGGGGACTGATTTAGGAGAGAGACATTGATCAAGCTGATCTGAAGGGAGAGGAAGAACTTCTGTAGAGAGTTTGGCTTTAACTAGGACTGAGGTAATGAAAATTTGTACAGAGGTAGCACGTGCATATGTAAACTGGTCCCTCTGTGCAACACACACACTTGGCTAAAAGCATAGAAAAAAACAATAAAGCTGCAGCACGTCACCACAGCCTGAAAATATGTACGAGAGTAGGAGTGAACTCCTGACATACAGCTTGATTATGTTTCTATGACTGCTGCTTGGGTTTTCTGCTCAGGGAAGAGTTTAGCTGCCCTCCAGAGGATGACATAAGACTTGCTAAAATACAGAAATCTTCATTCTCTGCAGACCCCTGTGGGGAAGCAAGTGTGTCAGAACCAGACCAGCACACAGGAAGCAAAGCTGGCACCAATACAATGCAAGTTTAGCATTAAAATGAAACCAAGAAATACCATATTCAAATACATTCAGAAAAATACTTCTGTAATACAGAGGTGAGAACATCTCTGTTCTGCCCAGCATATTATAGTTAAATATGTTTTTTCCTGTTATAATTTTTCTGAGCTGCAAAATGAGATTGAACCATGTCACCTGAATCATTAGGTAGCTTTCTAAAGGAGAACTGAGGGCTGAAATTGTTTCATATACAAATTTTATTTTAAATACTAGTGAAAAAGCTTAATAACTCCATGTGATGGGTAAGAAATTTCTACATTGAAGAAATATAAAGGAAATTTCTATGAGGAAGGCAGCTCACTTTTGAGTTTTTCAATGAATATGAATGGGGATCATGAAACAGCAGAGGATTTTGTTTCTTTAACTACCTGTTTTTCTTTCTTTTTATGCTACAAGCTTTATACTACTGTTTCAGAACAAACAAAAATCTGTCTTCATTAGTAGCAATATGCCTTCAGGGCTAATATCCAGTATGATACGTATGAGTTGAAAAGTAATTTCCTGAGAGCTACTGGCACCTAAAGCAATGGATTTGCATTGCAGCATAATTTGAATCATAGAGTGCTGATAATTAATACCGATTCATTTACTGGTGTATTTAATCATATGTTTACTGGGTAAGCAATTACATAAAATGGTGTGGAAAAAACAACCAATCGTGGTTTTTGATGCAAGGAACTGAATTGCCAAAGTGTCTCCAAAACCACAGGATACTAGCCAATGGCATAAAAGCAACTACAATCACAGAATCACAGAATCACAGAAC
>NW_010208923.1:0-2153 GCF_000695765.1 Mesitornis unicolor | reverse complement strand
CCTCCCCGGTTGAAAACTGGTTGCACAGCTCCATGGGAAAATGTCATTAAGTCACTCCGGAGGGGAACAGACAGCAGCTCCTGATTAGTGAGATCAAATGAAATAAATTAATTTGATTGAAAACAGAATATATATATATATATATATCACATTTCCCCAGGTCTTCTAACCACGGCTGTCAGGCAGCAGGGAAAGCCGGCTGAAAGCAAAGGTGATAAAAGCCAATTTTGGGATGCCCTCGTGCCACTTGAGCCCAAATTCGGTTCGGCCAGTGCTTCCGTGGAATCAGCACACGTGGGGTAAAAGGCTCCCAGGATTCTGGGCTGATCAGCAAATTGCTCTTTAATTAAAGATATCTCCTTTTTTCCCCTTGCGGGAGGAGTTTAATGCCCCATTTTCTGACTGCAAGGACGGGTGTCACAGCCCTCTTTGATTTATCACCGGGATTTTTGTCCAGTTTGCTGGATTCTGGGAGGGTTTTGACCTTACCCATTGGTTTTGCCAGCAAATCTTGGCGCTGGGACATGACAAGCTGGGACATGGCACCCAAACTGGCAGCAGCCTCCAACGTGGTGTAAACGCTGGGATCTGAGAATGCAGCGCAGGGCAGTGAGGGGATCACAGGCACCCAAAAAAATCAAAGCCAGGATGCTGAGATCAGCATTGTCCCAGAGGACAGCCAGGAGACTCAGCTTCCTTGCACTGTGCAGGTGCTCGTTCACTCTGGAACCTAATGATGACGGTTAGCTACTTGAAATGGCAGTGACTCAATAGGCAGCAGGAGGAGAGGGACTGGCAGCCCTGAATCAGCTCAGAGCCCTTTTTTGCAGCTTTTGAAATGCAAATCCTCGTTGTTTTCCCATCTAAAATGAGTCGCAGATGCTCCTGTGTCCCCCACTCCATTACACGGTGCAATCCCCCCCAAAGCTGGGTGAGAAAATGAAAACCAGCCCCAGGGCAGCTCGTGGGGGACATTGCGGGAGCAGACTGGAGCAGGGGGACCTCAGTCTTAAATAATATGGGATCTATAAATAAACAAGCTTTTTTTGGTGGGGGGTAAAATCTGCCCTGTCGATATGAACCCTGAGCAATTTAAATAACGAGTCCTTACCTCTGCTGATGAGAGCGAGAGCAGAAATAACGAGAGAGAGAGAGAGAGAGAGAGAGGCAGGCGTGGATAGAAACCCTCATCCGTTGCACTAATTCATGAATTGCCACCTCTCCGTTGCCATCCAGGAGCAAACTGCACCCCCCTGAGCCACAGCAGAAAAGCCAAAAACCGCACACACGCCTGCATTTTTATGATTTTTTGGCTGCAAAAGCCTACAAGGCTGCCGAGGCTGTGAGAGGAGCGGGGCTGGCACTGCTTTGCCTGTGAAGCTGCTATTTTAAGGTTGCAGTTGCTTCGCTCAAAGCATGGAAAAGCTGGGAAGCTGCTGGGAAATGGCTTCTCAACCCCTGCAACAGCCTGCTTGGGTTTGGCTCCTCTAAAAATGGGGGCATATGCTATTTTACCCTTTTCTCCTCCTCATTTTTCAGTCCCAAGGCAGCCAGAGCAGCTTTGTGGGTCCTTGAGCTCTGGGAGTCTCCCCACTGCACCCACAAGAAGCCCTAGGTGGTAAAAAAATAAAGACTAAAATGAGGGTTTGAGGCAAAGGAGCTGAATATTGAACAGCCTCAGGCTCCACTGTGTGGCTGGAATCTCACAGGCACCCCACAGCGCTCCCCAAAAATCACCTCTGTGCTGCTCAGAAATGGCATTTCATTTTCCCTGGAGAGAAACTGTCCTGGGGCCTTGGACAGAGTTAAAAAGCAACAGGTTAAAAGCCAAAAACTCAGCCCAAAAGGAGCAGCAAGGTCTGGCTGCCTTAGAAATAATGGGGGATAATAGGATTTCCAGAGCAAAAAACGCCAGCAAAGCTGCAGGATCTGCAAAGCTCAGTGCACACCCTCCCCGTGCAACGCTCAGGTTTGAGGGAAAGCCCCCTTTCCACATGCCGACATCCAAACCTCCCAAAAATCATCCCCCCAGCATCCTGCCCTAATTCTCCCCATGCAGGTGGGCTTTGACACAGAGGGTCTGGCAGCTGCGTGGCCGGGGGGGGGAAGATTTAATTAACGAGCATCTTTATTACCCACCCTACGAACAGAGC
>NW_010208922.1:0-3793 GCF_000695765.1 Mesitornis unicolor | reverse complement strand
ATCATCCTCCAGACAGGGGATGCAGGACATCCACAGGAGCCTTTCTTTTGGAAAAGCCCATAACTCCAAGCTGTTTGACAATCAGATGACTTTCTTTTTTTCTGAAATAGCAATATAACCAAGTATATCTCATATCAGGAAAACACAAAAGATTCCTACAGATGTCATCATCAATTAATTTAGCCATTTTATTACTATTAAAATAGCACTAATGACCTATAGAGCCTCTAAAAAGTCTGTATTTTCATTCCATATATAATGCATTTATTTGACCCACGTTAAAGGGGAATATCCCATAACAACAAAATCAAACAAACAAAAAATCAACCCAGAAAACAATTTAGATTAAGAAAATTTTGCCAGTAAATCATACATTCTCCCAAACAGTATCCCTATCAAGGGAAATATTTCTCGCTAATCACGAAAACAGACTGTCAAATGAACAATACATCCTTCAGAGAAAAGTTCAGCAATGATATTACACCTCTGTTTCCAGAATTTAGATTCAAAGAACAGAATTTTCCCATTTTTACCAAGTTGATGTTTAACCAGCTGCACGATGTTAGTGTTCTACACTTCCATAACCACATACATGGATTGTGCTATGTAACCAAGGTTTCTTCACATATTACTAAAGTGGATTGTTTGCATTTTAAAGCTCTTACTTTCAGACTCCCCACATAGGTGAATATACCCTATACAACATGGATGAGGCAAGAAGCCATGTTCTTACTGGTCAGTTCTTGTCCTACTGAACCGCACCATTAGGACAACATTTACAGACACTTACTCACTTCAATTGACAGGTCAACATGGTTCTGTGCACGAAAAAAAACCCTGAAACATAGTTGCATTTCATAGGGCTTGACAAGAACTGGTTTTCATGACCTATGATGTATTTTGAAATGTAAGCAATTCTTATACTATTCTGTAAAGGACCTAAGACATCTTGACATTTTCATGCAGCAAAATACAACCACCAGGCAGAAAGGACTCCTTGTCAGCTTATCACAGAGTCACAGAATCTTAGGAGTTGAAAGGGACCTCAAAAGCTCATCCAGTCCAATCCCCCTGCCAGAGCAGGATCACCAGACCAGGTCTCACAGGAACACGTCCAGGCGGGTTTTGAATGTCTGCAGAGAAGGAGACTCCACAACCTCTCTGGGCAGCCTGGGCCATGCTCTGGCATCCTCACAGTAAAGAAGTTTTTCCTCATGTTCAGGTTGAACCTCCTATGCTCCAGCTTGCACCCATTGCCCCTTGTCCTGTCCTTGGCTGTCACTGAGAAGAGCCTGGCTCCTTCCTCCTGACACTCGCCCTTTACAAATTTATAAACATGAATGAGGTCACCCCTCAGTCTCCTCTTCTCCAAGCTAAAGAGACCCAGCTCCCTCAGTGTGATCTCCTCCAAAGGGAGATGCTCCACTCCCTCCATCATCTTTGTGGCTCTGCGCTGGACTCTTTCAAGCAATTCCCTGTCCTTCTTGAACTGAGGGGCCCAGAACTGTACACAATATTCCAGATGCGGTCTCACCAAGGCAGAGTAGAGGGGCAGGAGAACCTCTCTGACCTACAGCCACCCCTTCTGATACACCCCAGGATGCCATTGGCCTTCTTGGCCGCAAGGGCACATTGCTGGCTCATGGTCATCCTGCTGTCCACCAACACCCCCAGGTCCTTTTCTGTCTGGCAGCACCATTATCAGCCCATTCTAATCTCATTTATATCTACCTAGACAGGCAATAGGGTCTCTATTTCGACTGTCAGATACTTCTTACTGGTCATTCATGCGGCACTTGAGAAATCAGCCTTGAATAGGTCAACATATGATTCCCGAGTTGGAATAGTGTTTTCAGATAAAATTTCACAGACTCCTGTATTTCTACAAAAGGTCTGTGCATTTTCTAGTGCATCATCACAAACACATTATTTGCTGCACAGAAAGGGTAAGAGGGGTTTAAGGAATGAAACAGGGATGCATAACGAACAAAAATCTAAGGCCCCTGCTTTATTTTCTGCAAAGGCTGAGAATGCAATGGACTGCACTCTCTGAATAGGTAAAAGAAAAAACAAAGGATGAGCAAATGGAAATGGTCTTTGAAAAGTGACTTGGACAACGGTTCTACCCTTAATACCAAGTTCTTACAAGATGTTTTGCAATTCATTTAAAGATACTTCCTGTGCTGCACCACTATCTGTGAAGCACAATACCACACAAGTCATAGCAATTGTAATAGTTTTGCATATCACTCAAGTACTTTTTTTAAATCTCAGCACTAAACAGTACAAAAATAACCGTTCTGAGTCAAAAGAGCATTGAATCACCTATAGCAAATAATGTGATAAATCTCCTTCCAATGAGAGGAGAAAAAATTATTTATTTATTTATCTAAGAACAATACTGAACAACATTTCAGTGAGCAAAATCCATCTCATCTGGATAGTCACATGGACTTTCCCCTGTGGTCCATACGCAATCTCTGACCTGGACAGAAAATATACACCAAAAAAAGCAACCATGTCCTCAGTAACCCACATAAGGCATTCCCACACATTTGAGGGTTTGCTTTTGCAAAATTATGGTAATGAATGATATGTTCCCACATCAGCTGAAATGTCAAAATAGCTGATATTTGAGTGCTGCACTTCCATTAAGACTAATATAAGAATCTGACTGAAGTTTTCCCATTGGCCTCAGTGGTATTGACTCAGACTTTAACCTTTTTATTTGTCTTTGCTCACTGGCACTGCGTAGTTATCATAAATTTCAATAAGCTATTGCATGGTCAATATTCCACATCACATTTATAGGGTTAACTTGTACCAAGCATGAGTGATAGCAGGATGTATAAACCACTAGAAAACACTAATAAACTATTCTTGCACAATGCATCCAATAATTCAACAGGAGTCTCCCTCCTCAGAGATATTCAAAAGCCATCTGGACATGGTCCTGGGCAACCTGCTCAAGCAGGAGTTTGGACCAGATGATCTCCTCCAACCTCTACCATTCTGTGATTCTGTATCACGTCATTAGCGCAGAACAAGGACAGCAGAAATATCCCTATTTTACTTTTCTATGGTAGCCACTTCACATTATTTTAGTATTGCGAAGACTAAAATTGTGAAATTCGGTGAGGTTTACATTTTCCTAAGCTTTCATTCCACTGACAGAACAATGTAAAAGGTACTTTACTGGACATAGAAAATAAGATGCTGTCATCCAGAAAGACAGCTGCAATTTATTTCTCAGGGGAAAAGATTTCTCTTACTTAACTAACAAAACAATAACAATCTCTAGAAAAGGAAAGGAATCAAAGATCTCGTACATACACATTCAGCAGCATTTTCTTCAATAATAGTCATCATTTGACCACAGGTTAGCTCCCAGATCCACTGACATCATATAGTTAAAAATTACAAATATTTCTATGAAGTTGGTAAAAACTATACACCTGCAGTTCCCCCTAGCAGAACATGACATATTGATCTCGCCTTCTATAGAGGCATTTCTCTAAACACATCAGGAAAACATCTAAGCATCCTCTAGAGAAATGTTAAAAAAAGAAGAAAGAAGGAAAGGAAGAAAAGAAGTAACTTCTTTATATTTGATACTACAGAACAATTAAAATCTGCTGAAGAGGCAGCATTCAGTACCTGAGAACTGGGAATGGTACTCTCAGAATGATATTATAAACTGAGGCAATGAATGCTGCATAATGTAAACACCAGTGTTCAAAGTGATCCAATGTGACATCATAATGAAGAAAATTATATATATATATATATATAC
>NW_010208921.1:0-12074 GCF_000695765.1 Mesitornis unicolor | reverse complement strand
TCCTCCTCCCTCTCTTTTCTTTCCTTGAAACCAACCATGGTGTTCTTCAAAGTTGTTCTCCTTGGGCCCCACTCCTTTCTCCGCTGCAGGTCTCCTCCGATGGTTATGGAGATCCCGACTCTCTCTTTTTTTCGGGATGAGCTGCAGCGGGGCTTAAGCTTAAGTTGCGGTTGGGGCCGGCCAAGCCCACCCGGGCAGGGCCGGGGCCGTGCTACCCACACCTGGGGCCGCGCTGGTCAGGGCCAGTGCCAGAGAGAAAGCGATGCATGCCCTGCACCTCTCTTAAATACATGAATTTGCAGGGCCACTGATTGGCTTGGCCCTGGTCAGAAGTGGGTCTGACAAAGGCAAAGGGGGAGCTTTTCAGGTAGCTTCTTAAAGGGCCATCTCCATAGCCCTTCCCCTGTTACCAAGGTCACAACCAAAAACCCCCCTCACAGAAAACCCAATACAGGCTTGATTAGTAGTGCTATCTTAGGAATGGCCTTTTCCAGTACTTGTTACAATCAATGCTGTCAGTCCTGTGTTACTTTGAAGAGATACTACAATAGATGAAGCTATATGGATATATACAAGATAGGCTTTATCTGGCATTTGGAGATTTAAGTAACAAAGTTCAAGTGTGCTTGAATTTTTTCATGTACTTCATATATTGATATGACAGTAAATTAAAGTTAATTCATCTTGTGCAATGAATCAGACTCTTTAAACTGAATTTGAAATTATTGTGTACTAGGTAACAGCCAAACCTAGATTGTGTAGAGTAGCGAGGGGGGCAAAAAGGTTGGTTGAAGTGCAGTTGATTTTTGCTATCAGGTACTGCAGTACCTAATTTATTACATTCAAACTAGCATCACATAGTGAGCTGGGATTTGCTAAATCAAGTTTTAGGTCAGTAACCAAACTACTTTTTTTTTTTTTGCTTTCTTTTAGTGCATGCTACAGTTTCAGGGTTTAATTTCCCCCTGCCTGAATTCCACCTTCTGTTTTGCCCGTTAACTATTTTCCTCCTTCTATTTTAATCCATAACTCCTGTTGTAGTTTATCAAAGCAAGTTATAATTAGCAAAATATGAATAGCTGAAACTACTGTAGTTACTGTAGTATCTGTGAACTTGAAAAGTTTTATGGCAAGAGTATAGAAATTCTTCTATGTTTATGATACTTTTTGCATTGCTATGTACAAACAAGCAAAGTCAGGCTATAGAGCGATATTTTGCAGTTATGCCTTGCAGCATAATGGGACCAAGCTGGTCAGGGCCAGTGCAAGAGAGGGCAGGCTATGCGCTGCACCCTTCCTAAATACATGAATTTGCAGAGGCGCTGGTTGGCTTGGCCTTGGTCAGAGGTGGGTCTGAACCTGGAGCCAGGGGAGCTACTACCAGTTTCTTACAGGGCTGTCTCCGTTGCCCTCCTCTGCTACCAAGACCGGTCACAGAAACCCAATACGGTATCATATTACAACTCTAGGTAATGCCTGAACTTTGGAAAAGAGCTGAGAAGCAGCAAATACAGTGCAGATAACATGAGCTATCAGAGAAAGCAAGGTGTAAGCTATATATTCTGTGTTTATGATAAGATAAAGTAAACCAATAATGCCCCGTGCATTATTTTACTATTTTTTTCTTTCCACAAATGTTTTTTAAGCTTGCTTGTGCATTCTGGTATTGAGTGCCTTTTTTACTTTTGTACTGTGCATCTACAACGCCTAGTATTTGCTGAAATGTTATTTCCTAGTTACAATTAAAGCAAATTACACTGTTAACGTTCAAGCCCACTTTGTATGGAAATACCACTCAACCCACCATCTTTGCCTTCTGAGTGGAATTTTTGCTAAATGTTTTCTTCACATCCATAAATTCTGCAGTACTGCTACAGAAAGGAGTTTAAATCTTATAGTGTAAACTTGCTCTGCAAATGTAGTTTAAAATCAATATTAAAGCTTATATTTTATATCAATTTATATTATATAACATTTATATATGCCATTTATATTTTGTAACTTGAGTATTTTTCTAAAGATGTTTCAAAACTTTCATTTGTATGTTTAAAATTATCCTGAAGTTCTAGAACTTATTAAATTAAGTTATTGAAATTGAATCTAACTTAATTTTTTTATTAAATCTGTAGTTTTATGCTGGTATAGAATTATTTATGACTCAAGAAATGTAGTCAGAATTATTTTTATGAGAGATTATACATTGTATTTTCTCTACTTGTGTTTAATGGACATTGCCGTGGATTTGAAATAATATTATTAATATTCTCAAGTAGCTTGAGTGCAAATGCCTTGCAAATGCTACTTAACTGGGTTAGAGGGTACCAAAGCTGGTTATCTCTGTGTGGTGCTGCATTGTGTTCTCTGGATAAAGCTCAAAATACATTTCCCACTTTTCCCTTTTGAAGTATTGTTTGGTTTTGGTTTTGTTGTTTTTATTTTCCATACTAGTGTCCTGGCCTCTAACGAATTATGAGGAGGTTTTTGTGTGTTGAATCATTACTGTGACTGTCATGATGATCAAGTATTTTCTGGGCCAGAATGAGAGAGAGAAGTTATGTTTGAAGGAAATAGCCATGAAGAATTTCTAGATTAAGTGTATCTGGAGGAAGGCGAGTGGACTTTAATACACTTAAATGGATTAAAGGACCACAATAAATTCACTTGTTTTTTGCAGAAGGGTAGGCTAGATTATTACTGTAATCCTTTCTAGATTTAAAGACGTATGTAGATTCTGCTGAGGAGTATGATTTTGTCAAAAGTGCAATATACAGAAATATGTTTTTTGTTTCTAGGAAACAATAAACATCTACCCCTTCTGTCTTCCTGGATCTGAAGATCAAAATGTGAGGGCAACTCCTATTCATGTTGCTGCAAAGTGCAGGATGTATATGCAGATTTCCTCTAAAAGAACTACAAACTAGTGGAATACAGATGAGTTCTTATCCAAAGGTGTGATGTTCAAGCTGCTGTGGTAGGGCCCACTTCAAGTATTTTTGGAGCTGGCTGGAATCAGCCTGGAGCACAGACCTGTCAACAAAATTTATCCATAGGCCACTTTTTAATCTCCTGAAATGTGCAGTTGGATTTACTCATAATATGAGTATAAAGCCTGTTTAATCTGAGCACAGAGCATTTAGATTGCAGTTAATTTGTTTAGTTCATATAAAATACAGATGGCGATAATACAGTTTGGTGTGAAAGACCACATAGATACATGATTTCTGAAGGAAGGACTTGAATTTTGGCTCCATCTGTAGCTGAACCCATTGAATGGGCCTTCTCCTGCCAAAACAGAGGAAATCTTGCTTCACTTTTCCCTTCAGTGTCCCTAACTCCACAGTTTCATCCTATCATTGAGATGTGCTCTGCTGCTCGTCAGTGCCTTCTGAAAGACTTTGCTTTACTCTGCCAACTCTCTGTTAAGGTCTTACCTGAAACCTTAGTATTAAAAGACATCTACTGTTAGGATCTTTTCACAGTATGATCATACCATGTGACTAATAGCTAGAAGACAGTTATGTTGTTTGAAGTTGATTTTATAGTAAAAATCATAAAGCATATGAACTCTGTAGGGACCTGCACCTTGTATAGAAATAGTAATTCAATAAGTTAAAAAATTATAGCACTGACGATGTTTAGATAATACTGTGTACACTCTGAATTCTACTTACCCACAAGTGTGCCTATATTTTTAATGAGCTTTTATCTGGAAAATAGTTTTCTCATTGGGTTCTTTCCTTAGATTAGATTTTATATTGTTGTTCCACTAAAATAAAGTATAGCATATTTCCACAGTATTATAAATGGATTTTGAATGTGTTTTGAATATTCAAGTAAAAATCAGACATAATAATCAATGTTTCATGCATTAGAGGAATAAACACAGACATGCAGTATAGCTAGACACTGAACTCTGGCTGTCATCAGCAAATGTCAATACAAGTGTAGCTACACCAAGTTAAATTACACAGTGCAGAAAGGTACTAGAAAGATCTTGAAAAGAGTTTTAAATCTTCTGGAGATTTTGTTCAGAGAGAAAAGAGAGCCTACAGGTGCTGTGAAGTCCATGAAAGACTTACTTTGCAATACTTTTCAATTCCATGTGAAAGATACTTAGCCACTAATGATGAATATTCATACAGATTTAAGGATGGCATCTTCCACTTCTTTGAAAGTCACGTTCCCCCCTCAAGTGGAAACATTCTTACTTGTTTTCCATTCCAGAAAAACAAGTAAAAATGAGCACCATTTTACACAGAAAGGTGGATGCAGAAATAGTTGTATATGTATAATTGTACAGGTGTGTAGACATAGGTGTGATATAGTCAGGTCTCAAAATTTGAGTGCATATTTTTGGTGTGAATTTATTTCTTCCTCAGTGAATTACTAATATAAGACCATTGCTTCAGCACCCAATCTATTTGCTGAATGCTATTGCCATGAAGTAATAGTTATGCATGTATAGATTAAGAAAAATGCCTGTCTGTCTTTTAACAAATAGCTGGTTATAGAAGTACTTTAAATAAGGGAATAAGAGCATGAAATCAGGCATAAAAATCTGTTGATACTAATTGGAATGCCACAAATTGGAAAATAAATGTTACTTTCAAAGTGGAAGATATACTCTGCCTAAGCTTACTTAAAGTGCAGTAGTTACTAAAGTGCCACCATAAAGCAGAAAATTGGTATGGCATTAGTGTTTTCTGGATTAAAATTTTCACTTCACAACTTGTGTGACCTTGACTTGATCCTTTAAAAACTGTTTTACGTAGCATCTCAGCTCAGTTCAGAGAGCTTTATGAGGTTAGCTTTGTGGTTTGTAAGACAAGAAAGTGTGTTTTCTGCATAAGGTTAAAGGCAGGTTTTTGTTATGAGTCATGCTGTTGCTTTCTAATGTTAATGCCTAAAAACACTCTCTAAAAATTGTAAGTAAGAGTACTTAGAAGTCAGCTTTACTGGAAGCCTCCTTTTTATTACAGAACTGCCTTCACCACCTTGTTAAGAATGCTTCTAGTCAAGGGAGCCTATGTGAGCCTGTCAGTCCTAACAGTCTCCTGTACACTCTGACAATAACTCCCTTTTCTCTTCACTGTGTCTGGGTACAGGTTAAAATAACAACTCTGTCTCAGAACCCTAAGGACTTTAAAAAAGTCTGTATTTTTAAAAAGCTATTTACATTGGCTTTCGTAAGGAATATAAGTGACAGAAAATGTTTGGGACAGACAGTTCTCTTTCAACTTAGGCTTCATTATTCTTTTTAGCATTCACAATTGGCTGTGTGTAACACAAGCCCTTGAAATGTGTAAGCCAGGTATGAATCTGAAATAAGTGTGTTCCATCTAATTTCTAGATTTAAAATTCTGTTCCAAAAAGAAACATTTCTACATAAACAAAACTTCATGTTGCACTTCTTTAATAGCCATACCTTGTCCTATGGCTTCTGTCTTATTTCCCATTTAAACTTCTTAAATTTTCTTTTATACATTTCAGAATTCCTTTCTAACACTTTAGATTTTATCTGCTAGATGGTATCTCTTGCCTGAACTTACTAGATAAATATCCATTTCCTGAAATAATTGTTTGTCCAAAACAGTGATATCAATCAGTGATGCAGCCATTCTGAAATATCTTTAGAGAGACATAGATGCCCATTTTATTGCAATCTCACACACACAGACTTCATGAAATCCCTGCTTTGCAATCTCACTGGTAAATAGTGAAGTACAGCTGTTCAACCTGCTTATCTGCAGCCCACTCTGGTTACTTTAACTGGCTAGCCTATACTAGCCTATTAACAGTTTATTTTTCATGCTTTTAAATTATGCAGAATTTAGGATAAATGACTTGTTCAATAGATGAACCAGTGATCAGGACAAAAATAGTTTAAAACTTTTCCTTAGCTTAGTCCTTAGTTTAAGAACATACTACTCATTTCAATAAAGAATTTAGATTTTGCATCCTCAGAGCATAGATGCACTTTTTACATCACTGTTTTACTCTCCAGGATAATTTTCCATATTTAAAACCACACTACATGTTTTAGAAACAGAACAGAAGAAGGAAGGTGATTGCAGTAGCTAATAAAGGCAGTTAATCTTTTAAAATGTCTATGTGTGATATGTAAAGAGATACATCTTGTCTGGCTGTTAAGATAAAAAAAGACTTAACAGCCCAACTGTTACCTTTGAAGTGTCAAAATTTGAAAAAGTAATTTAACTTTCAGCTTCCGTGAGATTTTACATTTGTTGAAGGCAAGTGATCAAAAATGGTTGTATTTCTTTTTGATTTTTCATGTTTAGTTGAACTATTGAAGATTTATCCTTGTGCAAGACATCCAAAATCATGTACAATTTAAAAATAATCAGACACTTTATCTCAGTAATCAATTCTACACATACATGTGAGGAACTAGTTATACATCTAAATCTTAAAAATTGTTAAGTACAAGCTAGCTCTTATTGTAACAAGCATCATATAAAAAGATGGCAATGGAAAGTCATGCTTCACCATGTAAGGTAGCTTGTTTTATTCTCAGGTAGAGTTCCATACCCTCCTTTAAATAACAGGCTTCATGAAATATACATATTATTTGGAAAGAGTCCATAGAGCAACAGAAGGATTATAGTTTCTACATTCTGATTGGAAAAGATTTGCTTTGCATAAGGAAAGTTTTAAAGGATTTCATAGGTATCAAAGGCTATTGAAGAGAGGAAGGAAAAAAAGCCTCTGAATTTGGGTTGGTTAGGATAAGAATTAATTGGTTTCACTTGCACCATGGCATAGAAGATTTAAATTGGACTGAAGTTCCACAACTTTCTCTGTAAAATTAAGTAGTCTTTCCTCTCAGGAAAAAAAAAAAGTTAGCTTTCAGAAATGACACTTAATTCTGCAGTATTTACACGAACCAAAGGACCATTTACAAGAAGATTTTAAGTGTTTCATCTCACACATTTTTGGTGGGAAGCAACGCTACTTCCCATTACTTTCTTTAAAAAGTTATAATTTATGAAGCTATGTCACACATTCAACTATGGTAACATTCAAAGTGTGCTAGACCATTGTTGTTTCATTTTAAGCTCTGAGGAATTAAAGCATGAAGTAGTATTAAAACGAGTATTGACTTTTCACTCACCTTTATTAAATACATATTTACATTTATGAAAATGTCTACCAATTTAAAATAGTAATTTAGATTAGGTTATCCATTCTATAAATCACATATGCTTGAAAGTATGCAGTGATGTCAAACTTGACATTTACATTAAAAAACAGTTCAAATTTTTATTAGAAATACAACAGTATGTCACAATATATTGCAAGCTAATGTTTATTTCAAAATAATATGCAGCATACAAGTAGTGTTTAATTTTTATAGGACTATCTAAAATTACTCTTATCAAATATGCAGGTTTTTATTTTTTATTTTATATTGTTGGAGCTATTTTACTAATTAACCAGTGAACAGAGAAAAAGACAAAAATGAAACAGAAGTTACTAGGAAAGTTATATGAACTTAAGACATCTGAGGAGCAGATAACAAGAACATCAGTATCAAGGAATAACCTGCATACCTGGCCCATTTTCTGCCCATTGGAAAAAGTCACACTGTTTTTCCTTCCCAAGAGAGCACACAAAAAAGTTCTTTCCATTATTTGGACCAATCTTCAACACAGTCTTCATAACACATCGCTTGCCATGGTTACAAAATGGAAAATTCAAGTCAGCCCACTGCCAAAAGAAACAGGTTTTAGGGACAGTTTTAGCATATATGATGGCTACAAATTCCTTATTTTAAAATTGGCAATAGAAACAGATCTACAGGGAACACCATAGCAAAAACTCTTTCTAGTAGTTAAGATAGTTTGATCTCTTTCGTAATCACTGATTTTAGATTTTCATTAACATTTATTGCAGCTGCACACACTTTTACTGGTATAACTCTGATGTTAACAGTTTTCTTCAAATTAAGGCATTATACTATCTTGAGTTTGTCTGTTAACTACCTGGTACTAGGTGAGTGAGTCAACACTCTCCTCAAATCACATACAGCATCCATAGCAAGGAGCATTGCTATGGCCACCAGTTGCAGCGAGGTCAGGTTAGGTACTAGTGCAGCAGTAGGAGCAGTTGCCCAAGCAGATTACAGAATCTTCATCCTTGGAGGTTTTCTGGATTTTGACTAGAAAGAAGCATGCCTGATACATGGAACCAGAGTTTGCCATAATCCTCCTTCAAGCAAGAGGCTGAACTAAACAAGTTGTACAAATCCCTCCAAATCAATATTTTTGCTATGCATGTGTCTTGCATCACACAGAAGCAGATTATGAGCATTTGCCCAAGCAGTAAGAGAAGTAACTGAAACTAAGTTTATAACTACTATTATGCTCTTAAGTTTCAGTTCAGTGTGAAAAAGTATTTAAAATTACCTCAAACTTTAAATGGATAATATCTATCCACAATTACAGATTACTGGGGCAAGGAGACTGCAGGAACAAGTGCTTATTAAAAAACAGGCTCTGAAGTCTTCGATACATACTTGGAAGTAGTCACACCGAGTTTCTCTGGGTAGAGGACAGGTATAAAACTGCCTGCCCTTGTTTTCTCCATCCTTTCTTACAACTCTGAGGCTGCAGAGTCGGCTGTGTTTACTGCAGCGAGGATGGCCCATGCTTAACACACGAATATCATCTGTCATAATAGCTTGCGGTTTGCTGTAACAACAGGTTATAAAATTATTCCTGCGTAATGTTAAAGGGATTACCTACACCACAGGCAAAGAACTCCCTCCTACCACTACAACAGCTTACTCAGTGTACTTTTACACACAATGACAGCCAGAAAACTTTCTTCTCTAATGCACCACCCTATCATGCCTTTAAACCTGAATTGTTGCTTGTAGTGATTAGACAAGACTCGGTGCTTTTCTGGCAGGTATTATACCATTTTTCTCCAGCATCAGCCCATGTTTTAAATTATTTCAAAGTACTCTTAAGTTAATCTGTAAAACAAAATAAATATTACCATTGTTTATATACTGTCCACCCCAAATTCCAAAAGAATATTCTGCTCTTTGTGAGGAAAAAGACCAATACCAAGTAATTACTCCATGTTGAAGGTATTTGTATGCCTCACAGAAAAGTCTTCCACCCTCTTTACTAAAAAGTTACAGTAATGCTCCAAATCATATTTGAACAAGGAGTAATCCAGCTGAGGGAGTGGAACAGTATTTTCAGAATGGGATGAAGTTTCTTCTTCATGATTGTGATAGAGATTATGTGAAAGCAATACAGGAGGCTTTATTTGAAAATTGTAACATGAAAAAGATTCATACTCTGAAATAGACCTTTCTAATATATTTACAGAGCAGAAAAGCAGTGATGAAACCATAGTGAAAAAAAGATTAATTCATTCTTATTATCAGCATAGGAATTTTATGTTCTTTTTACTGTTTAGAAGATTGCAGTCCTGTAGACATCAGCAGTTTTCTTCCAACACCTCATGAAAACTAAAGTAAAAATCCAGCAAGAAATTTGGTTTTGGTTTTTGTTGTTTTTTTGTTGTTGTTAAATGTTTAAGTTGATGACTTGCTATAACTACCAGTTATCATGATTGATACTGTCTCATTTCTTCTTTACACTCCTCTATTCTCAATTATCCTGCCTACATCCTCAGTTCTCTGTAGTCCTATACTGAGACAGCAAGGAAAAATATATCCATACAGCCTAACCTGACTAGCCAGTGAGATCCTCCTTCGAAGCTGGTGCTTCCACAATGCAAGAAATAATTTCTATACTTCAGAATAGACACATGACCAAGAATTTTGTAGCATATTATTAATATTTCACATTTACTCTGCATAATTTGCCACTGTAAGTGACATCTACCTTGCATTCCCATTACTGTTGTGAATGTCTGCCCAACCTTTCCTTGACAAACCTAATAGATTCTCACATTTTTCTTCACCAGAAAATGGATGTATCTGAATAGGGCTGTATAAATAAAAATTCAGGATGGGTAGATTGCTGAAGTAGTTACATATAGGATGAGAAGGAACATTAAGAGAAGATAGTGATGGGAGGTTCATCAAGATACCTGTACAGAACTTCATATCATGGAAGATCATAGAAAAATGCTAATTGACAAATAACTTTAATTAGAATACATTTCTTTCCTTTTGTTGTCTTGTCTTTCACAATGACTTCAAGATCTCTTTAAGCTGATAGCAACTGCAGTGCTTAGTTCAGACAACTCCTTAGACAGGACTGTGCTCGTTGGCCTGTTAGAGCTATACTGTCCTATTTATTCCGTGGGAATAGCTTAACTGTGGATAGCTATTAACAGCAGTATTGTCCAGATGCCAAAATCGGGACTTTGACTGATAGCCTAGGTCACTCAGTGCTTTTGAAATCTCTTTGTAATTTTAGTTACTCAAGAATAAGTCACCTCTGGCAGAAATCCAAAGACAACAGGGTCTGAACCCAACAGCACAGTATTTCATTAATCTTGAGGAATAAAGTTGGTTTATGGGATTATAAAAAAAGACTTGTTTACATTTTAGAATACATACCTGATTGCTAGATTATATTGGTGAATAGAGGGTAGATTATCAGTTTTCATTTTCTTCTGTACGTGTTTGAAAGACAGAGGTTGCTGAGAGGACAAAGCCACAGCAGTTACGTGTGTTGAGCAGTCCTTGTCTGTGCATCCTCCTGACTGGTAGACATTGTTTTGGATTTGTTTACAATTGCTTTTTGGAGTAACACACTGAGAGCGTCCATCAGATATTTGGGAATCATTTCTCAAAACAGCTTTGTTACCAAGATCTGTTAAGACAAGAGTTGTAGTTCCAAATGCAGCTTTCCTATTGATCTTTATTTCTGTGCTTGGTTTTCGGAAATCATTACAAGGGTACTTGATTAAGTTTATGTTAAAGGCTGCAGCATCTTCAACATTCTCTGTCTTTGGAACTAAGGAAAAATAAGTTACTGGTTATAATCCATCTGTGTAAAGTGATAACATCATATTTCTGACCTGTATTCATAAGTCATCAGACAGGAAGTGAAAGAGTAAATTTACCGTACTGTCTTGAAAGATCTCAAAACCTGTCACAGATTAGATATAGTACCAAATTTCTTACATAAAAAAGCTCTTGCACTTTTGGAGTCATGTACAACATGTGTTTCAAGATAACATTACTATTGCTTGAATAAGACCAGATGTGAATAGTACTTTGTAAATGAAAGCTACTGGAGAATTAATGATACAAAATTGAATTTGTCCCAAATATGAAAATTAAAATATTTAGTTTTTTCAAAGTAAACTTTTATAAACCCTTTATAACTTTTTATAACTCATAGACTGCAGGGTATGGTACCTCCAGCAGCAATAAATTATCCATTTTTAAAGTATTGTTTTACAATTGACACAAAAAGGAATATTCATTTGTCAGGTTTTGTAATGCTTTCAGGCTTTCCATCCTTTCCAAACATCGTGCACATCCAAATGTATTGATCTCTTACTGTAAGAGGCTTCAGAAGCCAGCAGTTCAGACATTTACTTTGCATTTATTTCCTGACATGAACAACATTTTTCTTCACAGAATCAGAAACCTGCCTAGTGGGCAATAATTCCAAAAGAGTGGGCATAATTTATTAATGCCCTTTTTTTTAAAAAAAAGCAGTCTGTAGAAGTCTTTTGTGAGAACAGGGTGAGAATAAAAACTTTATGGGGCCCCTATGTGCAATCTTTGTTAAGTAGCTGTGAATCCATCAAGAACAGAATTCTCCTTCTCTACCATCTCCAGCAAGTGTCTCATTACATCTTCTCTCCATACAAGAATGAGGGATTTAAGCATAAGAAAAATGGGTGGATAAGGCATAGACAAGGGCACATTCTCTCCAAAGGCATTCTCACTCAGAAACAAAACAAGAATCCCTACAGTTTGAAATAATACTTGTTTCTAGGGTCCTTCCATTTTGCCACTGCTGCACAGTGAAACATACTGGTTCCAGTGCATTCAGATTTGTTTAAGAAAGAGTAAGAGCTTGGCCTTGTACTTAGCAAAGGAGCAAGGC
>NW_010208920.1:84302-89376 GCF_000695765.1 Mesitornis unicolor | reverse complement strand
CCGAGCGACTCTGTGTGATTCTGTGAATATTTCTGTAAAAGCCTCTGCCTTTTAAACAAAAGCTTGTCAGTTTACTAGGTGAAGGCAGAAATATTTTCTTTGTTCTTTTATATCTGTTGCTCTTCAAACAACTAGGGATGGCTACAAAAGCTTATGCTACAAAAGCTTATGCTACAGAGGAGAGAAAGAGAGGGGAGGGGGCAAAAATCTCTGAAAGATGCTGATCTCGGTGGCCCCAGAGCAATGCAAAATCACATGAGTTGTAATGGATTTACACTAGTGGGATGTTAATTTACGGCTCCCAGGGCATTTATTGACATATGTAGCATTGATGATGACAGTTAAATGGAGATTATAAACTGGGGTATGAGGGATGTGTTTTAACTCATAGATGCAGAATATAGTTTAAGATCAGCACGGGGACTTTGTACAAGCTCTGCCAATGCACCATTTGTGCTATAGAAATAAAAGGCTGTTTTTTAGTACTTCTGGGAAATACATTGCATCACTTCTAGTCAAAACATGCAGACTTTCTGTGTAGTGTGTGTGCCCATTTGCTTCTGATCTCTACTCATTTTTTTACTGTTCTTGAACTATGTAAAATGGTTGAAGCTCTTTTAAAAGTGAGAGCTGTGGTGTGGAAATACGTTCTGTCTCATTCATTTATTACAGTCAAAGACTGCTGCTGTGGCACAGATGAAATAAGATGTGGAAAATCAGTCTCTTTTCAGTCTCTCCCAGTGACAGCAAAAAGCTGAGTGTAGGGCGGCCTGACAGAGTCTAGATTACCATTATTAATGAAAAAGCATGGCAAAGCCTCCAGTTCTCCTCTTGCTGTAATGACTCAGCACTGGGGTGGCTGGCACCCCAGTGCTTTTCACGGGTAACAAATCTGACTTGGGAGACACAAAGGGCACAGATTTTCATGTGAAATAGAGCACTGTTTTCATATGGCCACCTCTCTAAGAGTAAATTGCATTTTGAATGCTACAGACAGAAGGCTACACCAACAGGGACTCCAGTAGCCCTGAGCTGGCACTGATGTTTGTGTGTATTTGTTTCTGTCAGAATAGCAAGACTACAGAAGAAGTAGTATTGACTGAGCTTTCAGCTTTTCAGAAACATTCTAGTTAGGTCTTGAATCAGCTGCTTTAAGGGACAGTTGTTAATTTGCTCCTTGTGCAGCCTTTACTGCTTCATCCTACACAGTCTCCCTGGGAGCAGCCAGCTCAATGAGGAGTGAATTCCCTAGTTCATCCAAAAGTAGCGATGTTTTTTAGCTATTCTTTAAGATCCTCCAGCCTCTTTACCTACAGTGCTTACATTTGGTAAGACCTTCTTGTGATAAGCCAGCGTATTCTTCACTGCCAGAGCACTTGCAGCGCTGGAAGTTGAAGAGGCATAGCAGTTTTGTTATAAGAAGAGCAAGGAGATATTAGTGAGAAGAGGATGTGAGAAGGGCAGGGCCAGGACAGATATAAATGTATATGCTTGCACAATGCTGAGAATAGGGGGAAGTCAGAAGAACCAATAGATAAAAGTGCCAGTGCCTTCACACAGAGGCCACCAGCACCACTTCAGCTTATTGACATGGATTATACAAAACCTTACTGTAAGCACTGATTCTTTTACCGTACCTCTTACTATGACAAATTTCATTTCCCTTTTTCATTTCCCTCCTTATTCCTAGCCTGATCCCCATCTTGCTTCCTCTTTGTTATTCTCAGCTATGTGGGCTCATGATAAGCATCTCTTGCCACACTTGCAGTTGCTTCTCACACCACTTCAGTCCCCACTGACACTGCATTTGGGCAAGGCCCCATCTTCTCTCTCCTCTTTGCCTTTACAGCTGATGGGAGAGCACTCTGCTCCCTGGTTCTTTTTAATTCCTGGTAGTCTGTTTGCTGTCTTCTTCACTTGGCTGAAGCTGCTGTCCTCAAAATGCTAACTGAATTTCCTTTCCAACATCATTGAGAGCCTCTTGAGTAAAAAGGTTTTTTTTATTTTTCCTCTCAGGAACAAGAAGTCCATTCTGTTCCCAGATAGGAAGCTTTTCCCCATAAGCATCTCTCCTGTTGTCTCCCCGTACTTGACTCCTGCTTTGCCCAGGTATCGTCTCTCTTGTCTCTCTCAATTCCTCCTTAGGTGTTCTGCTGTTTCAGCTGCTGTATTTGCTTGCAAATCTTTCCTTTTTTCCCTGAGTAGATACCTTTCTGTGTACAAGCCTCACTGGTAATATTAATTTCTTTAAACAGATGTGTTCACAAGCTGTTGCTGTTAGAACAGGTCATCTGTCTTTACTGTAACTTAGTGGTGTTTTACACAGGATTGTAAGAACCTTCCCTTTCAGAAAAATTATTTTATTCATTTGTCCTTTCAGAAATGGCAGTAGTTCTCAGCAGTGGATGTTCTTAGACCTTGGTTAGTGCACTGAGGTATTTCACATTAATGTATGTCTCAGTCTTTTCTAACAGCATCCCTGTGACTGATGCCACACCAGTCACAAGAATTGCGCTGGAATGGAATCCAGCATCTGGAGTGCTCAAGATAAGGCAAAGAACACTGTATTTATTTCCTTGCACTCTAGCAAGGACATGCTTTCAAAACATATTTGTAAGCTGCTTAAGCATTTGCCTTTAAACGTACCAGATGTGTAACCTCACATTGTAAAACTTGTAACAAGAGTCTTAGTACTTTGTAACCTTGTGATCTTTTACTGAGAGAAAGAGAGGTGATGGACTTGCAGGTAAGTTGGACACCTCATGGTGTCAACACATTGGCCTTGTGTTTAAAAAACCCAACAACAAGCAAACAAAATCAACAAAAAATGCCCTAGCAAAACAGAATCATATATGTCAGAATCTTACGGGCAGTATGTTTCTCTAAGAGAACAAGCATGATTCTCATGCTGATCAGGAATATTGGGTGCTCTTGCACCTGCAACTGCTGCTGTAGAAATTTTTGTGTTTACTTTAGTCTGAGTAGGACCTGAAGTTTCTTCATATAGCTGATACGTTTTGCTATAAATGTGCACATCCTTGCTTTTAACTACATGTGGCAGGAAGTCTTTCTCTTCAGCACCGTTTAAGGTGTTCAGCTGGTCGTCTAACTTGGCATTTTCTCCATCTATGGATGGTGGAAATTTCCATTTCTTCTTGTTAAAAGAGACTGATGAAAAATACTGTTCTCTCCAGTACTGGGTGGTTTGGTTTCTTTGCACTAAAGTTAATATTGCCACTGAAAATATCACTGAGCGCGTCATCATGCACAGAATTTATATTGCTGGCTCTGACTCCCCTGCTTGGCATTTTTGCTCTTTCTCCTTTTCTCCCCTGATGCTTAGCCTCACTTTGTATAATTTTCGATTGCTCTCTTGTTTCTCCACTCTTGCAGATCACCCTCTATGAAAGGGAATATGCTCTATCCTGCAGCATACATATGCACACCCCTTCCAATAGCAACTAAAATCTGTTTTGACTTGGACTTAGTCAATGCAAGGCAGGCATCTTTGAGACCTTCTGATCTTTCCGTATTTCCCATGTTCTTTTGCTGTATTTCTTCTTTCTTTTCTTATCCTCTTTGTAGATGAACCTGAAAGAGTGAAGGAAATAATTATATTTATTTTGTACACATGACAGCACTTTGATTCACTATTATGGTTTCCTGGATGTTTGTCCCAGGTCTTCTCACAAAGTAGGAAGAAAGAAAATGCATTAGGATAATGTGGTCCTAGAATAACCAAAGCAAGCAGGGAAAATTCGGTAGATGCAGTATCTTGAAAGAAAAGGGTTAATATTAATCTTGCCTGTGTTTTAAGGTGAATTTGTCTCTTTAACTGAAAGCTTGCAAAAGCTTTAGAGAAAATGATGTTTTCAACATTGTTTGGTCTTCATGACAGGCTTAATTTATGGAATGAGCGTTCTTGAACAAAGAAATGTGCCAGTGTGGCTTCTAGGAAGCCGAGTGACTCAGAAATCAGCCACTTCATTTGGTGGGTCATGTGGATGGTGTAATGAAAGGTTGATTTGTCTGAGTAGATGCAATCGTTTACTCATGTGGTAGGAAAGTCACATCACTTGGTTACATTCCCCTTGGTTGAAAGAGTTTGGGAGTTGGCCATGATCCCAAAACAGTTGCGCTGGGACTTTGCAGACTTTGCCTGGTCTCAGCCTTTGGAGGGCTCAACTTTTAATACATCTGGGCGGATCAGCAACCATAGGTTAGGACACATTGGCCTCCTGAAATGAGAGGAGCTAAGCAGAGCTGGCACCTTTACAGAGTTGCTGACAAAGGGCTTTGTGTTTTGTTTTTATTAATATGACTGTGATCAGAATCTAAGAATGTTCTTCCAAATATCCTTTGGCCTGGTGAAGCAACAGTGGGTTTTACCTGCTACTGGAGGCTGCCAGTAATTTGTGTTAATCATGCAAATTCTCATTGTCTATGTGGAGGTGACTCAGTTGTGAGCTTGCAAAAAACCTGCTTTTTGCATGGGAAATTGTATGTGCAAGGTACCTAAATAGTACCTAAATGAACTTACTGTTGAATTGTAATTACAGTATAACTTCATGCCTGCTATATATTAACTGCAATTAAGAAAACAAAATAAAACAAAACAAAAAAAACGAAAAAAACCAGCAAACCCTTTAATAATACAACAGAAAGCAATCTGTTCCTGATTCCTAATGCTTTATGCCTTATAAAGAAAAATGGGAATAAATGGTCATCTAAAATGAGCTCCCAAGAACTGGTATAGAGAACGAGGCTTATATAGGAAATATATTTGTAGACAGGGTGAGAACATTCATACTAAAGAGTATGGTTTCTAAACAACATCTCTACAGCAATGAGAGGGTTTCCTGAGCTGCCTGAGTTAATTATCATGTTGTGCCTTTAGGTGTACCTGCTGGGGCTGAGGTCAGACATTCAAGCTTAAATATTTGCACAGGCTTTGAATTGATGTCTTCATTACAAGCAGTATTGTGTGCAATCTCTTGCTTTTATGAAGAAGGAGGTGGGTTGGATGCCAAGTGCAGTAATGAATATGAATTTTGATGCTGTCTTCAAGGCCTAG
>NW_010208920.1:54760-84271 GCF_000695765.1 Mesitornis unicolor | reverse complement strand
AAAGAGTCTTCGAATTCAGTTATTCTGTGCGATTCCTGCTCAAGGAGAGGTCTAGAGGTTTTTGTGAAGTGCTGGAGATTTTGTATATTTTGTATATTTACAATCACTTATTTCAGTACTTTCTGTAACGTTATTTTTCAGATTCTGAGAAACTGCATTTTTAACTTTCATGGTTTTGCCTGAATTTGGTATGATTAACCAAATTAAACCAGTGCAATGATATTCCTGTTTTACACGGTGTCTGAACCAATAGCTTTCGGAGACGTAAAGTGCTCTGTGCCCTTAAGTGGCCTATTTGCTCTGAAGTCTACAGCAGCATTTTCACTGTTAGCATCATTTTACTCTTAACAGAAACATCTGATGAATGGTTTGCCCACAGTCTTAAGACTGCCTCTCAAACCTGGTGCCCTGAAGCTAAATGCTTTTTCCTAGTTTAGCTAAAACTCTCTCAGAGTTCACAAGGCCTTGCTTACAGGGACAGTTGCATTGGCAACACTTTATACAGTGTCTGTTGTTGTAACAAAGAAAAAGCAAAGTGAATTGCTACTATAAATTAATTCCTCCTACAAAATTAATTGCTATGAAATGTAATTTTATTCTGTTTGTCCAGATATGTTTCAACAGATGCCCTGCTTTGTCTATTGAGACATGAAAAGCCAATTATAAATATTAAATTATGCACTAAGAACAGGCAGTTAATAAAGCAGATTCCAGTGGTGGTGTTTGAGGCAAGCTACAGCAAAGTACTGGTGTTACAGGGCAGACTGCCTGCAGAAAATAATTTTTTTCCAAAACCTGAACAAATAAATGGAAGAACCTGAGGAAGAAATCAGAATTTTTTCTTAATAAAGTTGGCCGTGATATTACACGAGATTGGAAGTGTTCTTTGATGGCTAACTGAAGGCTGTATCTGCATAGGATAAGGTTTTAAATTGAGGTTCTATACAATTAATTTTACAGGCTTGGCATTGTGAAAGACAGGTGGCCTATTTGCCCAAAGTTAACTCCAAGCTGACTTCTCACTGCAAATGGACAGTTTGTCAAAGATGAGGCTGGACGGAGCAGCTTCTTGCTATCCCAACCATGGAAGGCCAACTTTGTGCTAACCTGGAGAATTCTGTGAAGAAAACTCCGGGAGCAAGTCCTCCGTACTTTATCGCTTTGCTGAAGGTGTACCGAGAACTTCTGGTCAGTAGGATCCGAAACACGCAGTGTTTGATTGACAACTTGATTAAGAATGACTACTTCTCCACTGAAGATGCAGAGATTGTTGGCCAGTTTCCAACTCAAGCAGACAAGGTATGGGTTGTTTGTTTTTTCATTTCACTAGCCAGTGTAAGCTTTTTGTTATTTTCAGTTTACCACCAGGTTTTATGGGCTTGTCTGGCAATTTTATATGGAGGGTCTTTTCTAGTCTTTGTTATTTTTGAGTCTCCCCAAAATAACAGGAGAAGATTATTACACGTACACAGGTTTTTTTGCATTGTGACTTAAAACAGAGTCCTGATCTGTTTCCCTGACCAACCAGTCACACAGCTTCAGAATAGTGTCACAGTTAGAGGCAGGCAAACCATAAAAAATTCAGAGTCCTTGGACTTCACTAACAGTGCAGATTTTCATGAAATAGTAATTCTTGCTGGCAACTTGAAATGGTAACACAGTGCTCAGTCTGTGCACAGGGTCAAAGCTGAATAAATGCAGGCTGTATGATCATCTCCATGTCTTATTGTTCTGCATAATGTACACGATTGTTGTAACGAAGCTGAGGGGGAGGCCATGCATTGTGAGTCTAAGCAGAGACAGAGAGCAGGCCACAATAGTAAGTGAAGCGGACTCTGTGGGAGCTTCTCTGGAAGACATAAAATTGCTTTTTAGAGCATACAGATTGTCAAAAAATACCATGCTTTTGCTGTGCTGTATGTACCTCACACTGCTTTAAGCTCACAAGTGACCACAGTCTCTAGAAACCTTTGTCTGGCTTGGAACTGGATTATTCATTCATTCATTTCCAGCAAGAAGAGGATGCAGAGGTTCAAAATGGGCGCCTAAATGATTGTTCTGTCTTGCAGAGGGTTTTGTGGCACAGAGAGCAGATCCTGCCTTGCCTTTAGAGGCAACACTTTGTCTTGAACTGCCCCAGCCGCTGCTTGGTAGCCATTAATTTTAGTAACTATTGCAGGCAACGAGTCCATTGTACAGAGAGAGCCACAGAATTGAGTTGCTGTGTTAAAAGGAATACTTGTAGGTTTTGGGATCTGCATTAAGATCCAGAGAGAAATTCTGCCTACCCTGCTTTGGATCTGGCTGGATCCTGAGGTAAATCTAAATGTGACTGGGATATTTACAAACCAGAAGGTTAATTTAGGGCACTGAGAAACCACCCCTTTCTTTTTTATTTTAACCAGCATGGTGCTTAAAATATACTATCTAGCCAGGCTGAGGAAATCCTTTGGGTTCCCTATTGAGAAGCTGTATTTATCCATTTTGTTTCTGGTTAGCATACAATTTAGCTACAAGCTCAAGCCTTAACTTGCAGAGCTAACTTTCTTGCAACATCCAGATACAAAGTCAGTTTTGTGATGGTTCAAATTCAGAGCTAGATTTTGAATTCAAGTTTTGAAACACCTGTTTAGATTTTGATCCCCTCTTCCAGTCCAAAAAGGATCCTTAAAGCAGTCTACAAGTATCACTGTGATAAAACGACCTTTCATCAATGATCTTTCATTTGGTGTTTTTTCAGGTTCGCAAAATTCTAGACTTGGTTCAAAGCAAGGGAGAAGAAGTTTCAGAATATTTCATCCGTGTCCTGCAGAAAGTCACTGATGCTTACTATGAACTTCAGCCTTGGCTGGATGAAATCGGTTATGAGCCTTCAGAGAATATTTGTAGTAAACTTGTGGTAAATACAGATCCAGGTAAGGTCATGCATCTGTATCCCTCCTTTTAGAACTACCCTGCTAGGAAGCTCTAACCAGGTAATGTGAGGTTAAGAGAGTCTAGGCAGACACGGCCAGAGAAAATAAATGTGTGCATGCTGTTATTGCTAGCAGTGGTAGCCAAATAATTAAAAGGCACACTGTATAAAACAACAGTCGTGTTGATATATTGCATCCTGTTTTGCTGAAGTCAAGCTATTCCTGTGTTTGTTTGTGAATATATAGCATAATGGCACAACCACCTTGTGCCACTTGTAGTAGTGTCTAGGCCCCTACTGCAATTTATTAGCAACACTGTCATGTTTTGGCAATGGGATAGCCAGTATTTCATGATGAGGACAGTCAAGCAATGAGGCAGGTTGCCCAGAGAGGCTGTGCAGTCTCCATACTTGGAGATTTTCAAGATCCAACTAGATAAAGCCCTGAGTGACCTTATCTGATCTCACAAATGACCTTGTTCTGAGAAGGAGGTTGGACTAGAGATTCTCTGAAGTCCCTTCTAACCTGAATTATTCTATGATCCTAAGTGATGAGTTATACCAAAGGTCAGAGTTAAAGTATTGCAGAAATAAATGTTTCTCTCTTGAGAGGTTTTTTCGTACTATATAAACACAAGAATTACTTTGCCCCCATCTGAAGCAAAGTTTCTGTTGCAATAAAAACACGAGCCAACATTGCACAATAACTGAGACTCTCCTTTTTTTTTATTACTTTAAAAATAATCTTTTGAAGTGCCTGGCACCCAGTTGCTAAAATGCATGCCTTCTATTTACAATAATAAAAATTACCAAATTAGTTAGGAAAGAATAACTACCTACCCGATAGAAATTGCAGGTAGAATATCAGTATAGTGACCAACCCCTGCCTTTTCAGAGAGTCAAACAGTCTTTAACACAGGGTCAGGGGTTTGGCTTTGTGTATCAGCTGAAAGATAGCAGCCCCTTAAAGCAATACAGTGTCAGTACTGGCTTTCAGGAAATGGTGGCTTACATGTTACATCTTTCATTAGCAGCTGAACTTCCCAGGAGAGTGATGATGGCAGCACAAATAAATAGAACTAATCTGCCAAAGACCCATTTTTACATGAGAATTTTTTTAGTTTATTACCCCCTCCCTGTTCCCAAAGAGGTGGATCATAGTGTATCTACGCTTTTTAATAATAGTCTTTTTAATAATATTTAATTGTCTTTTTAGTTAGCAGGTATTGCCAGAAACTCAGATATGAACTGGGACGGGACTCCAAGTTTGTTACGTCCTACACTCAGAGGGAAGAGATGCTGCTTGAAGAAATCTACTCTAACAGCATTATGGAGCTGGTCAGTTTTACCAATGAGAGTCTAGGCGAGGTGTGTCAATTAGAAGCCCTTTTTGATGATGCAGTTGGGCTGATTAATGAAGATGGAGAGACTATTTATGTCTTTGGTGATGCAGGAATTGGAAAATCCATCTTGCTGCAAAAGATACAAAGCCTTTGGGCCAGAAAAGAATTGGATGTAGGGGCCAAATTTTTCTTTCGTTTCCGATGTAGGATGTTTAGTTGCTTTAAGGAAGATGAAGCCATATGTTTGAAAGACCTACTCTTCAAATATAACTGCTACCCAGACCAGGACCCCGCAGAGGTCTTCCATCACATCTTGCAGTTCCCTCATACAGTTCTTTTCACATTTGATGGCTTTGATGAGATCTACTCCAACTTTGATCTCAGTAGTGTTCCTGAGATGTGTTCACCCAATGAACCCATCCACCCCCTGGTGCTGCTGATAAGCCTTCTCAGAGGAAAGCTGCTTAAGGGTTCCAAGAAAATTCTGGCAGCAAGGACAGGAACTGAGATCCAAAGGAACATCATTAGAAAGAAAGTATTGCTCCGTGGTTTCTCCAGCAATAACCTGAGGGAATACACTGCCATGTTTTTCAAAGATGAGGGGCAACGAACACTGGTATTGAACCAGTTGGAAGCTAACCCCAATCTCTGCAGTTTGTGTTCTGTGCCTTTATTTTGTTGGATTATCTTTAAATGCTATGAACACTTCCTTTCCATGTTTGACAGCCACGAGCTTCCAGACTGTTCTGTTACATTGACAGACGTATTTTTGCTCATGATTGAAGTCCATCTGAACCGATCTCTGAAAACAAGTTTGCTGAAGAACAACACCAGGAGCCAAGCAGAGATGTTCAAATCAAGAAAGGAAACACTTTTGGCTTTGGGTAAAATGGCATACAAAGGGATGGGGAACTCTTTCTTTATCTTCGAGCAGGAGGAGGTCTCATCAGCGAACATCTCTGAAGAAGATTTGCAATTGGGCTTTCTCAGGACAGTTAAAGGTTACAGTGGCTGTGACAGTCAGTCTACTTACGAGTTCTTGCATTTAACCCTTCAGTCTTTTTTCACAGCTTTGTTCCTGATTATTGAAGAGAAAGTGGGTGCCAAGGAGTTACTTCAGTTTTTCAATGAATGTTCTTCCACTGAGACTGCCCAGCCTACTTGCCTTCGTATTCCTTGGATGAAGAAACAACTAGCTGGGGAGGATCCGTTCCGAAATAACGAACACTTTCATTTTACCAACCTGTTTCTTTGTGGCCTGCTTTCTAGATCCAAGCAGAAGCTTTTCAGACATTTAGTTTTGCCTACAGTCATTAAGAGGAAGAGAAAGACGCTTATCACATACCTTGGGGAGAGCATGAAATCCCACCTGAAAGGCCTCACTCGATCCAGGCTTACGGACTACAACCAGGTCCAGGTCCAGCCCAACTTTGTTTGGATGCTGAGGTGCCTCTACGAGACTCAGAACGAGAAAGTGGGGAAGTTGGCTGCCAGACACATGCATGCCAATTACATCAAGCTGACATACTGCAATGCCTACTCTGCCGACTGCAGTGCTATCTCCTTTGTTGTGCATCACTTTCAAAAGCACCTGGCTCTGGATTTGGACAACAACAACATCAATGACTATGGAGTAAAACAGCTGCTGCCTTGTTTCAGCAAGCTTGCAGTGATCAGGTAGGAATCTGTGCAAGAAGGTCCTTGGTTTATCCTTGGTTTAGTTCACAAATTGCTGGGCTGGAGGAATTGATCTTGAAAGTGGAGAAAAATGAGGTTTCATACTGCTGCTGGAAATTAGTTTCAGATCTTCTGAAATCTTTGCTAAGCCAGCCACAGGAGTAGGGACAAGCTGTGAATTTGGAAAACCAACTGGAAAGGGTGATAAGAAGTCCTTAGAAGCCAGGACTGTTGAAACCTGTAGGTTTAATTAGCTCTGTCTTGAACTGTTTTGTCTCAAAAGAGGATTTTTATGGGAGAAAGTGCTTAAGGGAAAAGAAAATAAACAGAAGTGCTTTCTCCATTATCTGAAGATTGCCTGAGCCTATCTCTGCCCTTTGTCGTATGGGATAAGAGAGGATCACAATAACCCTTGATCAAAAGCTCTGAAATTCTTGCTTTTACATCCTGCCAAGATGTCTGGCTTTTACAGAACAAAAGCTAATATGTAGTACTCCATGAAAGGTTGTAGTTGAAGCCTTCAGATGTGGTGTTACCCTGAGGTGTTGTGGAGGGAGGACATGGCTTGGTATGATCAGGAAGAACAGACTCCATCTCTAACATCACAGGCCAGATGGTTCCACCCCCAGTCCTTTGAGGTTGTGCCATGGAGCTATATCTTATTTGTCCAGACATTTAGGTGCAGAAAACCAGGAACTTCAAATATATCTTTTTTAAAGCTCCTTCAGCTTCATGAGAGGTGGTTTTTTATAAATTTATTTTTTTTCCTGCTGGTTGGCTCTGCTCTGCCTTTTATTTTCCTCTAGAACTAAATCAAAGCAAATAAGACTTTTTTCCAGTTAGTTGCAAGTCCACTGACTTCCCAAGAGAAAGCAATAAGGAAATTTGGGAGGGAAACATGTAAGTATGTAAGACAAAACTAAGAAAGAAAGAAAGGACAGTCTTTCATTCCCTGTCCCTATCATATGATTATGCCATACACAGTGTGATCTTGACACCATCCTCAGCACCGAACCAGTCTGTTAGGTTGCCTTTTTGTCTTTATGGCTGGTCTGATGTTGGGACTTTGATTTCTAATGACCAATTTCTGCAGGTCAGGAAATGTTGTTTCTAACAGCTTAACCATCCATTTCAAAGCAGCAAACTGCTCTGCAGAGATTGGCTCTGATTTCTCCTGCATGCTAGCGCATTCCAAAGTGACCAAGTTACTAAGGAGCAATAGCCAGGGAGGCTTTTGGTGATAAGGGACTCTCAGCAGTGAATGTTCAGCTTCAGAGTTTGTGTAGAAACTAAAGCTGGTCAAAATGGTTTCACAGGAATGGCTTTACCTAGAAAATGTGATTCATAGAGTTGGAACTCACAGGAACCTGTCAATTTAGGCAAGGTGAAAAAGCTTGAGAAGTTTAAAAAATAGTAACAGTAATAAAATAACAACCAACAAAACAAAAACACAAAGAAAAAATTTCAAAACCTCTGTGGAAAAAAAGTATTTTTATTCTGCGAATGACTGACATTGATTTGTTTAGTGTCTGCTTGAGACAATAAAATTAGAAACCTCTAGCACACCCGTGGGACTGCAGTTCTATTTCCTAGCCAGGGCTTTTCACAACCTTTATTCAGTGAAGCCTGAATGTGTTGTGACTTTCAAGATGCCAGGCTTTCACTAGGTACTCGGAGAGAAGGTTGCAAGAAGAGTAGTCTGAAAGCTTGTTTTTGCTAGGGTGTCAAGCAGAATTTCTTCCTGCAGTCACGGTAAATGTTTGTCCCTGGTTTCTGACTTGGTACATTTTATTGTTTTCAGTTCTGTGGACAGTTTCCAGAGCATTACCTTGGAGATTTGGGGCTTTTTGTTTTCTGTTGGTTTTGAAGTGAGCCATATGAAACTGAGCTCACCTTTCCCTTAATGGCTTTAATATGTGGCATGAGGACCTGTTAAAATTTCAGAGGAAAATGCATAGACCTGCAGTCATTCATTAACCCATTGGTGATGAACACTTGTAATCTGTGCTGATACAAACTTGCTTTTCTTTCCCTTGATTCCAGGCTCAGTGTAAATCGGGTCACAGATCACGGAGTAAGGATCTTGTATGAAGAACTCTCCAAGTACCAAATTGTGACTTACCTGGGGTATGTACCAATTGGGAGCACACCACTAGATAATCGATACTAGAAAATAAAACTGCAGTGCTGTCAGTACTGACACAGCAAAGGTGAGGTGGAAACCGCAGTTCCCTCCTCATTTACTGAACATGAGCAAAGCAGCATTTTGTGTCAGAAATTATTCAGCTGCCATCCTGTAACTGTTCACTGGGAAAAGGAGCAGAGCTTCATCTCCATTGCGCTGCCTCACAGGATGACCTCTCACTAACATCTGTAACACACTTTGGACTGCTTTCAGGTTGCTGAACTCTATGCTAGTTTTATTCCTAAAGCCTTCTTCTAGTGTGAAGGTGGGAGAGAGTGTGAGCAAGAGAGTGTGTGCTTTTACAGCCAGAGCCTTCTGTTTTCTCTGCTGTAAACTGATTTATTTCAACTATCCAAAGCAGATACAGCTTGGTAGAGACTAGTGTCAGAAACATACAGTTCCAAGTGTCATGTTTATGGTACCAATTTCTTTAAGACTTTAATTAGTTCTTAATCAAGTTGAAGCTGGAAGTCATGTTAACACTGACTTCCTGCTCTTGGTTAACTAGCTACATAAAAATGACTTTTTGAAAAGTGAACGTGAATACCAAGAATTATCTCCTTCCTCCAGTGTCCTAATGTAAGTACATCTGCTCAGGTATCTGATCTTCAGTAATATTTGCAAGGGGATTTTATGACTTTTAAAAGACCAAAAATACATTATTCTGGTGTTTTCTCTTCTGACTTCTCTTCTGGCAATATTATTTCTGTACTAACACAGGAATAAATCAAAGCTTTGTTTGCTTGAGGAGACCATTTATTAAAAAATCATATAAATATTTTCCCATGATTTGCAGTCTGATCTCCTTGTATTTTATATCTAGTCCTTCACAATCTGAATTGTGTATCAAAATAGAAAGAACTGTGAATGTGTACAAAGCTGTACAAAAAGGATAAATGCTATGTGTACATTGTAAAACATTCAGGTTGTAAATATTAAAGTAACAGTGGGAATAACTTATTTTTACAAATGTGATTTTGTCCTTAAGCTTATACAACAATCAAATCACTGATGTTGGAGCCAAGTACGTTGCAAAACTAATTGAAGAGTGTTCAAGCCTTGAATACGTTAAGTATGTTGGTTTTTTTTTTCCTTTCTACAGTATCCTAGTTAAGGTAAAGCAGCTTGAAACAGGAGAATGAGTGTAAAATAGACAAAAAATCTGTTTCAAGTAAAATATAAGGTAGGTTTCAGTTGCATATTCTTTTACATAACTCTAGGAGTGAATGGCAGCAGGTGAAACTCTTGAATCCATAGTCTTTACTGGAATAAAGGAATAAGCAAAAGGAGGGCATGAGACCTGTTCTTTATCTAAATCCAGTCTGAGCACTTGAGTGAGGCTTAAGTGGTCCAATGGGTGAATTCACTTGGATTTAGTACCGAGCTTCCTTATATCTTGTCTTTTACGGGCTGTTGGAGTGACGCTATGCTGTTGTCATACCTCAGCTCTGGAATCCCCCAAATTCACTCAGAGTTGTTCCCTTTAATTCCTGGAACTTGCCCATGTAAGAGTGTCTGGCCGTGCACAACACTGGTTTGACATAAAGGTAGATCATTAACCAACGGTTTAATTGTGACCATAGCAGAAAATAGAGGTAACTACAGCAATGGCAGCTGCTGGTATGAATGTAGCAGTCGGCAGCCAAGGACTCAGGTTTTGGTCCTTGTTCTACCACTAACTTGTCCAGAAATCCCACACTAGTGACACCTTTCCTACTTGAAATATTTGCATAGTTTTGAAACTCAAGAGCACTTTGGTTCTTTCACTGCTTTGAGACAGTGCTTTGCTTGTTGAATCTAACTTTCACAAAAAATCCTGTTGGAAGATGGTTGCTTTCAGGCTGCATAGTAACCCCAGAGATTATTTTGAGATAGAGTGCATATTCCTGTGCCTCAAGTCAGTCAAACAAGCCACTTCTACTTTATGTAAATGAAGGGTTTTTTTGTTTTGTTTGTTCTTTACATCAATTTATATGCAGTTGAGACTTACCTCTTCCTTGAACTCCAGCCATTTGATATCCTCATGTAGGCCAAAAAAAAGAGAAGGTCTTCAGGATAGTACCAGCCAGAGAAACTCACTGCTGCATTGACCTACGTCACTACCTATAGCCTATGCTTAGAACAAAAAGACTTGAAATTATTACAGCCTGTGCTCATCAGCTGCAGTCTGCTCTGGAGGCACACAACCAAGAAATACTCTGTTCCCTGTGGCACCATGAAACATGCTGCATGTAATTCTTGCACTCTGTAGCAACTGCTGATACTATGAACTATATTAAAAACTAGGCAGGGGCCTTGTCTTGAGAATCAGAGCTCCTAAGGCTAATTTCTGTTATACTGAGTGCCAAAACCAAGACTCTACAGTAATACTTCTGATTCGGATGGCTGACATGCAAAATCTGTAAAAGACAACATTAAATTATGTTTTTTAATCAAAGGTCAAATGCCTGCAGTATTTTTTTGCTCTAGGTTAATCTTTGATAACTGTAGCTTGCCTTTAGAGTTATTTAGCCTTAAATACTTGTATTGCCTTCCGAGCTGATGTTCTGTTATCTGTGCAGTTGTAAGTGATGTACCTCATCAGTTCATGTATTTTGTGCAGAATAGGAGCAAACAGAATAACTAGCGAAGGAGGAAAGTGCCTTGCCCAGGCCATCCAGAAGAGCAAGACCATGTTTGAAATTGGGTAAGTTCAGTGCTAAGGAGCAGAGCTCAGAGGTTGGCCTTGCAAGGCATCTGTAAATCCCTTAAGATTCCTTCTTATATTCTTGCCTTCTTTCCTTCTGCCATTCCTTCCATGTTTGTTTTGGGCCTGTTTTTTTTTTCTCCCCTGTTCTGACAGGACCTCAAAGGAGAGACAAACTAACAAGAGGACAGTATGTAATTATGGCAGCACAGCTGTTCTAGAGATAATTGATCATTTTTTTAAAGTCTGGCAGGTTTTATGACTATTGGCAATGTACCTAGTTATTGAGTGTCATTGTAATAGCTGTCAAACCTTCTGCATCAGGTCCTGGTAAAGTTGCAAGCTAGGAGAATAAAAAGGACTTCCTGTTGTCCTTCTCTCTGGTCTGTCCCAAACTGGAGAGTCTGCTATTATTGGAGAGAGGTCTGAGTGTACTCTAAACCTTTAATCCCTGTCCTCTTTCTCAGGAGAGATGCTAGACTTGAGGATTTTATTTTTATTTCCCCCCTCACCCTCCCCCAACAAATCCCAGTTTCTCTTTACACTCCACAGAAGAACATTTTTCACAGAATCTAAAACATACATAGAATTAAAACCTGTGTTTGGCCATTGTGAATATCACAATAACCCTGAAATATGAAAATCAGATTTGAACAATCAGATTTTTGGCTTTTAATCTTCTTTTTCTACAACATTTCACAAGTACAGTCACGCACACAAGTACAGCATGCACACTTCTATTGTCGTATAACTGGGTCTGCTGTGCTGTACTTGCTGGAATTTCAGGGAAGGACTCAAACTTTCTGCTGCGGAGGAAACAGTCACTCCAAATGGATTTAGGATAGCTTGGACAGAAATGTTTAAACAAATATATTCAACATTTACATAACAAACTGCATTGGGAGTGAAGGACAAGGAAATTCTAGGGAACTTACTGGAAGTGGATGTGTTTAGATACCACAAAGCTCAATTGATTTTAAAAGAGCTGCCAACTAATTACCCATCGAGCTGAGTGTGGCTCTGAGTCATCAAGCCATGATCCCTGTAAAAAACCTTTATACCTCAGCAGAGGCTCTTTTAAGCCTCATAATACAGAGTGAATTTTCAAAGTGTTTGGTCTGCATAGAAAAGATTTGACCAGATACTGCTATTAAATGTTAATCAAATCTCAGCAGCTTTTACCACATTACCTTCTCTTAACCCTTTGTGTTACTAAGGGTTGTTTTGCCATTGGAAATACAATTCCTTACAATTGTGTGGAAGAGCCCAGGGTCATATGGTCCCTGTGAGATTTTGATTTTGTCAGCTGGCAAGAGAGGAGATACCACTTGTGGGTAATGCTGAAGGAGTTGTAACCATTTTGCCAGATTACTCTGAAGTAGAGGTGAATCTTGGAGAGCAGTTCACTTCAGAAAGCCACCGATTGGGGTGCAGGTCCCTGTGCAGTTGTGCATCTGGTGGGTCTTTCCCAAGACTTTCTGCACTTTGCAAGGGCAAGTTTGTGCCCAACAGGTAACAGGAAAATGGCAGCAGGGGTATGGAAGGGAAATGCTGAGCAGGAATAAGATATGGTTTAAGACTTGGTGTATTTCACACGGCAGCTCACTGTAGAGGACCACAAGCCTCCTTTACCCCATAAGGGTACAGGGCTGCAGAGGGTTTTCCCAGTGCAGCAAGGTGATCCCAAAAGCATGCCCCCTGCAGCAGGCTGTCTCCTAGAGCTGCTTCTGTGCTGTGGCCTTAGGGCACTGGTGAGTCAGCAGAGGCTCTGGTGTGGTGTGCAGGGAGTAGAACATGCCTGGCTCAGTGGGGAGGGGACCTGCCAGGTTTCTTACAAGCCTGACGTAATCAGGGAGGGAGGAAAGGGAAGAGAAAAAGGGAGAATGCAATGCCAAGGGGCAGTAGGGCAGCATACCTGATATCTCCTGGTTTTCTCTCTTCACCAGGATGTGGGGTAATCAAGTTGGAGACGAAGGAGCAAAGGCATTTGCAGAAGCCCTGAGGAACCACCCCAGGTTAACAAATGTGAGGTAAAACACCAGCGGAGCCAGGCAGCTCGGCGCAGTGCTGCCTTTCCCGTCGGACTTTGAAGCCATGACTCTTCCCACCAGGCATTAGCTTGGAACACCATCTGGTATTGCAGCCTTCTCTGTGTAACCAATAGGAGGCCAGATTGAATCAAAAAGCCCTGTGCAGCCATTAAGCAAGTTAAAAATATTGCAGGGCTGGCATCCTTTCCCCTTTCCCCTGTCTGCACCTCCTCCCCTCATGCTGCACAGAGATACTGGCATTTGTGAGCGCACGTGGTCAGTGGGTGCCATTTTGGTCTGAGAGCATTAGCAGAAGGATGCAGCAGCTGCCACACAATCAGGCTCCCAGCGAGCTCAGTGTTACCAATCTCTGTTGCGAAGGTACAGCAGCTTCTACCAAAGTCATTTTCAGGTGATAAACTGTTTGGGTAGGGACTGGGGCATTCTTTAAATTCAGGCTCATCCTATGCTCTAGTGGAGCTACACCACCACACATTCAGTGCTAATGAGATGTAGCTCTCACTGGACTTCAGTGATTCATCCCAAACCAGCCTTCTGGAAGAGCTAGCATGGGTGAAGTTGGTAGCACAGCATGGGGAGAAGGCCAGCAGTGTAAAATAGCTCATCCCCTGCCAGCCTTTCAAATGCTGGTGAGGGATTTAGAGATGCATCATATGGTGGTGGCTGCAGCTGGAGTCCCTCCACACAGCACTGGGTTCATGGGGATCCTTTCGGTTTGTCTCCCAGTTCCACTGGTGAGCGAGCAGACAAGGCTCTGTGGTTTCCCCACAAGGTGGCACATGGCACTCGTTTCTCTAGAAATGGGGAGTTAGGGGACCTCTGGAGAGCATGTTGCTGCCGCTTCAGATCCAGGGATTTCGGAGCTGGTGCTTTGTCCTCCTTTTTGCGAGCGGATAGCCAGGCTTAAAAAATTTAAAGCTGAGCAGGTGCAGTGACCTAGATATATTTAAACTTAAAAGCTCTCTGAAATAGCCATCTTCCCGTAATTGCAGAATCCATCCAGACACATCAGACTTGAAAGGAAACATTTTGAACCTGAATCAGAGCTGAGGGATTCTCAGATGGGAACAAACATGCTGATTAATGTTTGCAAAAATAAGGATGAGTAACTGTGCTGGCTAGGGCTAGGTTTTGCTGGCAGCTCTGCAGAGTGGATCTTCTGCTCTACAACATACTTGCACTTGGGTTAATTTCTTACCTTCCGCTGGTTAATTTTGTTTCATGGTTTGAATTCATACTTAGCACCAATGGTAGCTTTATGAGAAGATTAAGGGAAGATAGACCCTGCTGCGTCACTTTAGCATATTTGCCATTTGTCAGCCCAGTCACAATGGACTGAGAATATCTAGTTTCAGCTGAAGCTAGGAAGGGCTTGTGCTAACAGATATTTGTGCCATTGCTGCACTTTCTACCTTTTTTTTTTTTTTTGGAGACCTCACACTGTTTTCAGGCTCTGGCCTTGCTTTTGAGGTGGGAAATACTTTTTGAACTCTCAAAGCCTGGAGCATAGCTTTAACTGGCTGGTTTTGCCAATGTCTATTCAAAGAATGAAGGGCAGACTAAGAAATGTTTGTGGTTTGTCATGAAAAGCATGCATTTACAAGCTTATCTCCATACGCAACAGAAGGTGTTGTGTTTGGAAAAAGAATGAGAGATTCAGGTGTCTGAAGGACTGAAAGGACAAAGTGCCCAGTTTGTACAGGGAGTTGGAATGGCAAATTCATGTAAAAACCTGTGTACTGCTAAGTACAACTCTTTGTCCTTGTTAAAAGCCTTGGCTCCGAAATCACTGGGTGCAGCTCTGCTGTCAGTCCCAAGAGTACCGCTCACTGACAGCCAAGCTTATGGCGTGTACAGTAGATCTGCACGAAGGCTGCAGCCTGTGAGCTGTACTCACTTGGAAAAGTCATAGGGCTTTACTGGTTTGCAAGGTATGTGAGCCTTTGAAACACCCAAACGCTGATCTGTACAACTGGGAAATGGATCATCCACTATGTTCATTAGTATTTGGCAGCAGAAGGGCCAGGTGATTTTGGCTGTTTTCTTAGACCTTTGTGTCTTTTCTTCACAGTCTTGCATTCAACGGCATCACGACAGAGGGAGGCAAAAGCATTGCTGAAGCTATGCAACACAACAACTCCGTGAAAATATTCTGGTAATTGACAGTGTAGTCTACACCTCCTCTTCTTTCTCTAGAGAAACCTACAGCCCAATTTTATTTCTTCCAATCCCATTGCCGCCTCCTACTCTCCTCTCCTCCTTCTCTCCCTCACCCCATCCCCTATGCTTTCAGTACCAGCAAACTACAAGATATATCCCTCTGGAAGAATGTGAACACAAGTAATAGATCAGCAGCACATGTCCTTTAGGACACATTCCTATGTGTGTCTTGCTTTTCTCTGCTTCCTCCATCTTTCTTTCTGCATCTCCTCTCACTTCCATCTGAAGTCAAGTACTTTGTCCTCAGTTTTTGTACCTCTTCAGTGTTATCTTTACCTTGTTACCTTTTCCCACCACACCTTATCCACCTTTTAGACACTAACACATCATGAGAAAGTATCATTAGAACATTTCTCTGAGAAATAAAGATCTGATATTCTTGTCTCTTTAACCTCCAGGGTTTCTCTTCAGTATTTCTTTGTGCCCAGCCTTTAGAAATTGCTCAGGGCAGGAACAGCACATCCCCCTTTGGCTGTCTAAAGCTAAGTCACAGACAGGCTGGAAAAGCGGGGCTGTAACATAATGATAACATCCTAAGTGAACATTTTCTCTCTCATTTAGGTTGACTAAAAATGAGCTGGATGATGAGGCAGCCATGAGTTTTGCAGAGATGCTGAAGGTCAACAAGAAACTGGTGCATTTATGGTGAGTTACATTCCACAGAGGCACAGGCTCCTTGGCAGTCACTGCATTAAAGCTTCACCTTCCAAGTCTATGTAGGTCACAGTAAGCTTTCTGTGCATGATCTGGACACAGCTGACTGGTTGTGGACAGTTATAATGGAAAGTTAATAAAGTTGCTGTCCTGCATTTTGAACCTGCTTTCATACAAGGAAAAGTTTAAACTGTTTGTGTGTCCTGGTAACTTTTGAACTACTGATTGATTTCATCTCTTCTTAGGGGAATAGTGCTAGCCTCACAATAAATTAAAAAAAAAATACAGGTAGACAGCTGGATTAGAATAACCTTCTTATGATTCTTACTATTTATCATCATACTATGACAGTAGCAAGCTCAACTCTTACTCTTCAACCAGAAACCTACATGACGTATTTAAGTATCTGTCTCATTTGCCTGATGTTTTCTGGTAGGTCTAGCACTTTCAATCATGCAAGGCACTCACCTATAAGACATAAATCCCCAGGAAGCCAGGGATTATTTCTAGCAATCACAAAGAGACTTGTTAAACTTCTAAGGAAACACAGCATTGGCTGTTCTAATCCAGAGGTTCACAAGAATTTCTCCATGGATAGAGTTGGGCAGATGTGGGAACAAGACAGGAGGATTTGGCAACCTCTAGATCATAACTGCTAAAACTCTAGGCTTATGTAGGTTCCGTACTCAGAATTTTCTGCACATCACTTAAAAATGTCTCATAGTGTTCTTAAAAAGAAAACAGAGCTAAGAGGTTGGTCTATCTCTGAGTCCAAATATTACGATCCCCTACCAGTAGTAAACAGTTCTCAATAGAAATTTTTCAGCTGTGTAATTAAGCTCAGTATCTCCAGAATGTATCCACATGCAAGATCAAAAGGAGATGATGATACTCTGGGCTCTGTTTCTGAAAGTGCATGTGAGGCATTTGACCAATGCTGCGTGCCATCCTCACAGGTAGCAATCACAACCATCTTGTGGCAGACAGCTTTTCTTGACATCAAGGTGAATGTGGGTTGTGCACACACTGTGAATTAGTTTACACATTCATTTGACATGAAGTGCTTTCATTTCAGGCTTATCCAGAATCAAATTACAGCCAAAGGGGTGAAGTACCTCAGCGAAGCTCTCAAGGAGAACACAGCTATTAAAGAAGTCTGGTAAAGATTCCCCTCCTCAATGGCTTACTTTGTAAACTTTCTTTCCCTTTAAAACAATTTTGGCATTAGTACTTTCCAGCCTAAAAAAATTCAGAGTGAGTTTATGTGAGGCAGGGGTTGTAGTTCCAGCTGTGGCTTTCAAATAGGTAAAAAGCTTCTGTCGTTGAAACCCTTCCCTGTGTGTTACGAATGTCAAAGAGTTTTGTTCACATCTGTCTGTGCCACTGACTCGCAGAACGTGTATGTTTGCAGAATTGGGGCCTAAATTTGTACGCCAAGTTTTGCTTGTTCTGATTTATTTTTAAACTTCTGAACGTGTTTATGCTTTTCGGGAGCTAAATCCCAACAAGCAGAGATGGTTACATTTAATTAGCATTACTAAGCTGGTTCATAGAATTTGTGCTTGGGTTTCCTTTGGGCGGTGCTCCAAACAAACTGCAAGTGCTAAGCTACAAGGAGATTAACTTTTTGTGAGATTTGCTTGGTTTAGATTAGGTAGAAATCACATAGTGACACGTGTGCATTGTAAGGCACAAAGCCAAATACCACATTCCTTTCCTCACCTCGGGGAGCTCAGGAGTCAATAGAACTGCACTGCTTTTAGCACTGCTTCTTTTTTATTATTGAACATGAAATTTATTCATATAGATATATACATATACATATCTTCATATATAGATATATACACACACGCATACTTGTTTTAGTGAGAGGGCACTGAATTCTTGTTTAGAAAGACAATGGCTCACTGTCTGACTGGTGGGTTCCCTGGAGATGTGGAAGAGATGCTTTTTTTTCAAAGGCCACTGTCAGCTTTCGTCTACAGCAGAGGCATCAGCTCCCACTCAAATCATTCTGAATCGTCAGACCAAAGTCTGTCTCCTCATTCTTGCCTGGATTTTCAGAGGTGTTCATTAAATAACCCAAACAATTTCATAAATCTAAATGGTTTAATAGATTTTAATATTTCTAAAAGCTGCACTTACCAGGCTGTTCATTTTCAGGGGTGTAAATGTAGATTAATAGATTAACTTTATGTATCCAGACTTGAAAATTTTGCTGTAAGTCGTTTCACATGAATAATGCCTGAGTACTTAACAGAGTTTTCTTCCCATGTTATCATGGCATACACAAAAAGGCACTGAAGACTATTTACATTTCTTTAAATAAGAACCTTTGCCAGCTATATACTGCTTGCTGAAATGCAAACAGCTGCGTATCCAACACCGATTTTAGTTCAGTGAAGTTTAGGTGTTAGTTCAGTTTTTCTTTCTGAAGAAGTAGCCTTGTTCCTCTTATGTGCAGGGAGGAGAGCAGTGCTGTAGCCTGCCTGCCTGAGTCCAGTTCCCAGTGGTGTCCCCTTGAGAAACATGCAGCTCACATGGCATTACAAAGCTGTGGTCTCTGCTCTAAAGCCTTGGAAAAATCAGAAGACAACAGTCATTACCTTACTTTCACATCCCTTTTATTTTCCCTCCTCCAGTTTGAACGGGAACCTGATAAGCCAAGAAGAGGCCAAAGCTTTTGAAAACGAAGAACGGATCATTTGCTTTTGAATGAGGACTTTCTTATTTTGACAAGCTTTGTGTTACAGAGGTTACCTCTGCACTTGGATGGGAGAGTTTATAAAGGCATAAATCTGCAGTGCCTGTGGCAGGAGGGAGATACGTGATCAGCTGCCTTGTTACGAACGCACTGCGCTCCCTCAGCTCATCCCTTACCCTGCCTGTTGTTATTAATCCTTCTGGTGAGTGGGAAGTTGTCTGGGTAAATAATTAATGTTTGTTTGGTGCTTTGAAGATGAAATGCAAAGTGCTAACAGACCAAATCCACTGGCAGGTGTATGCGTTTTTATAATGGAGTTTAGATTTATTCTATACACTGATGTAAATAATCTCTAACTTATTTATATACATAGATACGCACGCACATTTATATATGCAAGAAAAGGTGCAAGATGCACAAATTCCACAAGCTCACAGTATTATCTGCCTCATAACTGAAAATGAACATACATAGCTTTACTGGAAGCAGAATCTGTCTATAATAGCTTCATGGTACCAGTGTTTTCAACATTAATACCTTTCTCCTGCCTAGGAATTAGGCCCTTATTTCTCCATTGACTACAGGGAGTGTTGTAGACACTGACTTTTTTTTTTTTTGGAGAAATGGATACATCAGGCTCAGATTACTTTCAATAATCTTTTTTTTTTTTTACCATATTGAAGCCAGTACATTTTATTTTATATAACCAGAAATCCTTACGGCTATCACTGTAAAAGCATAAAACTGGCAGTAAACCACTTTTGCTTAAAATTTCCTGAGGGCTGCATAGAGCCTGCCACCTCCTGTTTTCACAGTGTTTGTTCTGGGGCGGGGGTCTGGAAAGAAATGTGAAAAATTAATTAGCAGGCTGTTCATTGCTTTGGCTCGTGGCCTAGACACTGTGCTGGTGGCAATACACCAGTATTAAGTTGCCTGGCTTCAGTGGGGAGAAAAGGCAACTGAAAATCTTTTGCGTCAAGTGGAAATCCCTGCTCCCAGCAACGTGTAAGCACAGAGGAGAACTGAGATTTGCTTGGAAAGCTTAAAATACGCTTGAATTAGTGGCAAGTGCAAGGCAAGGGGCAGGTAGCAATGATAAGGACATTATCCCCTTAATGAAAATAATTTGGAAGTGTAACTTTAGATGCCCTTAAAAGAAACCAGTCTGCAAAAGAGTGGAGTATTTGGTTATTTTTGTGTGCGCGCAAATTAGGCATACTTTATAAAGGTAAACTCAAACTCTACCCCACAGTGTGTACAAGGAACCTAAAATGCAAAAGGCATGATCCATTTTCCTACCTTCTTTCTCCAATGTTACCAGCCCCCGAAAAAAAACTTTGAGAAATGATTCACCAGTTGCTGACTAACCCACAAAACCTTGGTAGGCTGGAAGAAGAGTCTCCAGTTAAAATGCCAAACCAATGAACCGTCACCTTCCCATCTCTTAACTCTGCCCCATAAAACAAAACATGGACAAATTCTGTCTACTCCCTTCAGCTCCCTGACACATTTTAAAATAGTCATAAAGCTTTTCACAAAAGTTTATAAACACAAATTTTAAAAGAAGATATGGAAAAAACAACTCAGTGTTCATTATTTTTTCAGTGGCTTTTCCTCCCTGTGCATGGTATCAGCACTGACTTTTCGCAGGGAGACAGATGAGGCTTTCAGCCCTTGCCAGAGGAAAGTCAGGTAACTTGAATGATTTCTGCACCTGAGCCATTTGTTTACTGAAGCAAAAGGGCACACAGTTGCAGATGAGCTGGGGTTTGGTTGCAGAAACATCTGCCAGCGCAAGGCCTTTAGACACTTCTCAGTGACTTTAACAAATCAAACGCCCATGTACCTTGTCAAAACGTTCCTGTTTTTGCCAGCCTGCCCCTATGGAAAGGAGGAGACACTGCTGCAAGAAGGGCCATCATCAGAGGTGTCATTTGCCTGTGCTGGAGGGGAGTGTGCTCCCAGTTTGCTCTAACCACTGAATTATTTGCTCATTTCCCAGGTAGAAAATACAGTTTAAAACTCCAGCTCCTGTCCTCATTTCACCAATAGACTGAAGCAGTACTAAGTGTCCCTGACACCCTGTTGCACATCCCATTAAGTGCCCAGCTGTTACAAGCCAGGCATCCAGGGCAGTGTTTTCAGGGACAGCAGGTAACCATGGCCTTCATGCGGTGGCAGGATCAAGCCCAGCTCCACACAGGACAGTTTGGCACTGATTATGGTGTCAGTGACCGTGCCAGTCATAGCCACCCATTTCAGAGGTGATTTCAGGCTGCAAGCACCCTCGTTTGGGCTGAGCTGAAGATCTGAGCACAGCTCAGCCTGGCTTTGATGAAAGAGAGGGGTTTCACAGTGTCCTGCTCCCAACTCACCCCGGGCTGAGGGTCTGCTTCATGGAGTGTGTCACAGCTTTGGGAATCTGGTGCTGGGGAAATGGGTTGCTGCTCTGGGAGCAGCCGGAGTTTCCCTGTTTACTGGCACAGCGTTTCAGGCTGCAGGTCTTTCTCCAAAGCAACACATTTGCAGCTTGCAATTTGGACAACTGTAACTTTTTTAAGACTGATTTGTAATTTCCTAAGACGTTCTCTATACACAGCCTTATGTTTGTTTTGGTGGTTTGGTTTTTTTCCAGTTGTCCACTGTGATAATAAATAGCTTTTTAAAGAACTTCACCAGGCTGCCTGCAAGCAAACACTTGGCTAGATTGAGACGGGACTGTGACAAACTAATTGTGGCTGCAGATGTGAGAGGAGCTGCCACAGCTGGAGAAGGGCACTCACAGCTGTCACTGTTCATGAGGGTCCTTTCTGGCAGTGGGTGCCAGCCCAGTTAGGGGCAGCGAGGAAAACTGATGGTGGCTCAGGGACACCCACGCTGCTGCCGTGATGTGCCCCCGTAGCACAGTGACTGCAGGAACTCTCTGCCGTGTTTCCACCCACTGCTGGGGATGAAATCTTGCTGGCTTGAAGTGAAACACTTGTGTTTGGCTGGTGCAAGCTGTGTGCACTTACTGGTGGTGCCAGGTAATACAGCAGCCCTCAAGAGAGCCCTGCTGCAACGCACTGCTGTCACCAGGGCTTGGGGAAAGGATGCTCTTCTACATGAACATGGCAGCCAGGTCAGGAGCTGCCGGCTCACTCAGGGACTCCAAATTTACTCACAGGAGATGCTTTCTGTTCGCTTGCTGGGGGCTCTTGGTTGCCCTGTGGGATGGATGAGGCTTCTAAAAATGACTCAGTGACAGCAGTGAGTCCTTCCTCGCTTCCTCAGGTGGGGACAAATGGCAAGAGGATGCAAGAAGCACCACAAGTGCTGGGGAGTCCCCTCTGTTATCCTGAGGAATTTGTGCTTGAATCTCCCATGAATTTCCACAGGGCCAAGGTTAGCTGATGTTCATTCTCCACTCCCACAGGTAAACAAGAGATGAGGGCATAAACTGCAAAGTTTGAAATAGCTTGCCTCAGGTACACAGCAGGATTTGGAAGGAAGGAGGAGTGAAAAAGAAAAGAGCAGCTTCGGCTTCAGGAGCATCAAGACATGAGAGGTCATGGAAATAAAAACTGGTCCTGTAGTCAGATGGGGGGGCAAAAACTACAGCTATTGCTTTACTTTGGAGCAGTGCTGCTTTGGAGGTATCCACAAGATAGGGTGACACACGCTTAACAGGGGCACAACTAAATCATCACACCCTGCTCACGCACACCCCTCCTGTCAGCCCAGTGGGACAGAAGAGGAAGGGATGGATGTTTTCTCCAAGCTTAGCACCCTCAACCGTGACCGTTTTGTGCAGGCGAGCCTGGATTTGAGAACTTCTGCTGAGAAAGGTGTCGTGCTCCCCCCATCCCAGCCCCCCCTGAAGTGGGCAGCCAGTCCACGAGGTGGCTGCTGGTGGCACGGCCAATGGCCACTTCCATCGCTGCAGCAAGCAGCCGTACCTGAGAGCAAACTGGCCCTGGTGCAGCAGCATCTCCCTTGCTCCCATGGGGAAGACAGAGCTCCAGCTACAGCACACTGTTTGCACACAACTACATTACACTCAACTGCTGGCATCTGGGGATTCATCCTGTACACCCAAGTCAGCAACTTAATTAGCTGCTAAAGCTTTGTGAGCCAGCAGACTGAGACCTCAAGAGCTGGAGCAGATGAAGCTGTCACGTTTTCATGCTCCGTTACCTGCTGGACTCTTTAATCCTGAGTTTAGTAGATGTTAATCCTGGGCTGGGTGTTTTAGGAAGAGGAAAGCTGCCCCCTTCAGAAGTCACCCGGCTCCACTGAGGCAAGGGACAAGGAGACCTCACCATGACATGGGGAGGGGACAGCCCCATGGTGGTCATTCTCCTTGGTGAGAAAGCCTGTCCAGGTTTGGACAGAGGCTTTGGGTTTTCCTTTTCCTTCTGTTTGAAGTCGACTTAAAAGAGCATATAGAAGGGGAAGTGGGGGGAAAAAGCCTTTGTTAAAATTTAAATGCATGTTCAAACAAATCTGTAACCAGGGTGAAAATGAAAAGCAGGGCACGAGCTCGACACAAAACATGACTCAAAGGATAACAGGCCAAGCCCGCAGAGGGACCAAGCACCTGCAGCTTCCACCGAGCTCAGCCGAAGACCTGTTCCTGTGCTTTTAATATCTGCCTGCTCTACGCACTTGCCTTTACGAGGAGTGAGTCATCTTGCGTCAACTGAGGATGGGCTTTATACAATTATTTATTTATGTCAAACCCTCCTCCCTGCCCCCACGCATCTCTGATCTCATCTCCCGCAGAAAACAGATGCTTTATTAAACAAGGGCTGGAAAACTCCATCTCACTTGGCTTTTGCTAAGGCTCCTTGTTGTGCAGTGGCTGGCTGGTGAGGAGATGGCAGGCACAAGCCACGCAGCACCTCACAAGCAGTGTCCTCTATGGCCTTGTTTGGCCTTTTGGACACAGGCATCCCTCTCCCTGCAGGGTGGGATGGAGCTGGGCACCTCCTCACCTAAACAAATATGAGACCAGCAGGCTCCAGCCTGAGCCCCCTGGGCACAGACATTGCTCGGGTTCTTGCATCCAGAAGTGGACATGGACCATTGACTGTACCAAGCCACGTCTCAGCCACACCCAGGAGGGCAGGACACGATACCAACAGATGCTGCTAATTTAAATTCTGCACATGTAATCCTGTACCTACTGAACTGCAATTATTTCCAGCAGATTTCCCTGATGCGAAGCCAAACGTGGCTCTAACTAGTTATCAATTGCTCCATAATACGGCTTGAGATTGAGGAGAAAAACACAGGAATTACTGGCAGTGAAGGAATTCAGACTTCCCAGAAGGTGATCGGGGGGAAAGAAGTTAGGCTAGTAAGAGATACAAACACGTTCCTTAGTAATTACATCCAAATGTCTCAGTGCAACTTGAATAATTCATGCATTAAAACTGTCATCTCCCATGGAGAGAATTGCGAGGGTCATAACTGCCGCCGTGCCTTAACATTGGGTCCAGCGACCCCTAAGCCACCCCAGAAGGCTTCTCTCAAACGTGGAGCAAGCAAGGACGAACACCCAGCCTTGGAGGAAGCCATGCCATAAATCCTTGCATCACATCCCACCAACAGCTATTACCAGCCCGCTGCCAGCCCCCCCCAGCTGGGAGCAGCACCCTGTTGGGCTGAGAGGCGATACACCAACACAGGAAGAGGCGTTTCTTGCCTGGAAAATGAACTCCTTTCATTTTCCCCGCCTGCACCACACATAACCTTGGTAAAATGCACTTTGCTTTTGCTCAGACTGCCCACAGCTTCACTCCTAACTAGCGTAGGGGAAGGGGTGTAAAATCCCACTCTCCCCCCACCAAACGTACACTGCACACCATCCAAAACCTGTCCTTGGTAGCACATGGCTAATCTGTGTTGCCATCTTCATCTCACTCACTGTTAGCAGAAGGGCTGCAGCTCCCCAGCTGGAGTTGGAGTCCCTTCCCAGGAAGTTCAGCCGCAGAATGATTTAATGCCTTCCACAGCTCTGGGCAGAAATTCCCTCCTCCAGCAACACGTCTCTGTGGGATCCTGGTGCAGTAACCTCCTCCCAGCTGTGCAGGAATGGACAGGAGAGTGTTGGTAACCACCAGTGACAAGGAACTCCATGCACTGCTGAGCCCTGGGTACACTGGCAGGGAGTCAGTTTTAAAGAGGAAACCACAAGCTGTTTTGGGAGGAAGCTGGAGCGGCATTTGGGTAGAGGAAACTGTAGGAATGAGCCTAGCTTGATGCTTTGATGGACCTTCCCAGTCCCTAGGTGATGAGAAAGGGCTGTTGGCCACCTCCTTACCTGCTCTTGTTCCTTCTTTAAATCACTCACATGAGTTTCCCACCTCCAGACCTGGCAGGTCTGGTTTATGCTAACCTTGAAGGCCATCAGGTCTGCTGAGGACCACCAGAGCTGCCTCACCTCCAGCCACCAGCCACCCTGGTGAAAGAGGAGCTCCATAAGCTCTGCTCTGCCAAGACCGTCCTTGTGCAGCTGGGTGGAAGGCTGGCATGGAGCCACCTTGCAGGAGGCTCTGAGAGGGGCCAGAGGCTGGCCCAGAGGGTCTGCACTCCTACCTGCAGGCAGAGACATGCAGAAGCTCTGCCCCACAGTAGTGCCTCTTTCACCACTACCTAAAAAGAAATGTTAAAAAAATATTTTAAAAAAAATCACCTGGAAATGTAAAGAAAACTGTGCTTCAAAAGATTTATTACATATATTTGTACATATTTTACATGAATGGAATGTTAAACATACAACCTAAAAATCAATAAAAAAATATTTTCATTCATGATTATGTACTGGCAGACCACTGAAGAGTACCTTAGAACAACTTATGTCAACTTGCAATCATACTGCTCAATTAAAAAAAAATACAAACATGTTTTACATTAGCCATGGCAAATTACATTCCGATTTCTGCTCGGGGTAATGAAGGAAGACATCTTGTCCATGACCACTGCACGTAGCGGTGGCATTTCAGAAGCTAGCACAGAGGTCCCTCTAACTCGTTATGGGCAGGGTTAGCGCTGTGGGAAGAGGCATACAAAAAAGGGGAATATATCCTCTGCTCCCCACCAGCAGGTACCTGCCACAGGGTAGGAAGAGTCAGAATGAGATTTGCAGTCAAGTGGTAAGGTTAATGCTGGATCACCACTTGTTCAGTGTGATGCTGTGGCTTTTAAAATTAAGTAGTTCATTAAAATGGCCCCTCTACATCTAAGCCAAACTCCATTCTTCCTTGAAAGTTACAGTGCTTTGGCAATATCAGCTAGGAGAGAATCCTTGACTGTACAGTAATGAATACTTCAGCTTCATCTTAATGTATACAGAAGAGCACAGAATCGCGCTTTGATGTCTCTTCCCGTTAGCATTTCACACCTTGAGAGCTTGTGACCAGTCATGTTGAGAAGTGTTTACTATTAAATATAACAAATTAGCAATAAAAAGGACAGATTTGAGGGAAAACAAGAGGAACGGGATTCAGCAACAGATTATGTTCTTGCAACATCGGGTTACTTACACTTGAAACTCTGCCAGAATCAAGCAAATCCTACTTACCATTGCAAAATCTTTGCCAAAGCACACCCAAGGGCAAAAGTCTCTCAAACAAACATACATAGATTAAAAGCTGCCAGAAAGATCAGCAGCGGGCTTGCTGCCTTCTACATCATCTACACTGGCATCTTATTAGATCATCTAAGACAGAACCAAGCCCAGCTTTTTCAGGTGCAGGATATTCCTCTGGTGGTTTTACCTGAGGAAGTCTTCAGCAACAAGTAATGTCCCACAGACAGGTCATTTTATAATTCATCCCATCACCAGCTCAGATGTACTTAACAGAGAAATTACTATACAGAACAGTGGCTTGGGAAGCCAGCTGAACTGTGTAACATGATAACCAAACACAGCTTCAGACAACTTGAGAGGACTGGAAATTTCCCCCCTCCCAGCAGGCTAAAACATCTTCAACCTGATTTTTGGAACAGGTTAATTTATATGGAGAAATATCAATAAGTTTTACATTCAAGAAACAACTCCTGGACATAGTTGGCTTGAATTTCTCATGCACAGTATTTTGAACAACAATAAGTTAAGAGGTATGAGCTGATGACACTGATGCAGGAAAATACATGTTTGGCTGGGCTGCAGCAAAACCCCTACCAAGTCTTTCTCTGTCAGCTACAACCTCTTATGTTACTTTTGCTGATGCCAACAGAAAGCCTGTCCAAAGATTTTGAGAGGAAATTGAGGGGATATGGCCTGAAAAGTATCATGTCTTCCTCTAGGAAGAGAAGAAACTGATACTAAAATGACTTTTAAGCTTGGAAGGGTGGAATGTGTATCGTAAAATATAGCACTCATCAGAAAATGAGATTATCCTTCACTGGCAAAGGTGAGCTGGAAGATCCCATAGTAGCACTGCTGTGTTCCCGGGTATACGGCAGTCTCTCAGCAGGGAACTCTGAACTGTACCGCAAAATTAGCAGCTACAAAACAGCAACACTAAATATGCACACAAATATTCTCTTTCAATGTGGGAAAGCAGTTAAAATTCACATGGCCTACCTGCAGCAAAACCAACGTGTATTTGTTGCTGTTCACATACAGATAGCAGTAACATTCAAGTGCCACGCTCCCTGCTTTTGGTGGAACACAGAAGAAATGGAGCAGGTTTCTGAAGCCCTTACATGGAAAAGGCAGCATACTAAACGCGTCCATTAGCACATCTTATGTATCAGCCATTATCCAACCAGACACACCAAAGATCCATGTTTCTGAGTAAAAATTATCTTTCCCACATTTGTTGAGATTTTAGTCTTCTGGGAGTGAGTTTTACCAGCTCTCTAGCCTTTCAGCAAAGACTTAATTAAGAAGTCAGCGCTCCTAACATTAAGAAGTAGAATAAATGTATAAATCTTGAGATTAGGTCATAAATTCCCCTTTACAGCATGAAGAAGGGGAGCAGGGGAAAAAAAGGTCACAAGCATCCATCCACGTCTTTGTACATCACTTACACGTTTTCCATTTCAAAAGACTGCAGTACACTTACCCTTGAATATGAAAGTTAAATTGACTACAAATAAGACCATCTGTTCTAGGCTTCATTCTTCCCAAAAATGAATTACCACAAGTTTGCAGTGTGCTTCGTATTTTTGCTTTTATGTCCCATTGAACTTATTGTTGAAAGAAAATTAGCTACCTCCTTCAAAAGGAAAGTCTTATTATAGATACTCTGATTTCTGAGACAGGACGATGGGTGCCCTGTGCTGGCAGGAGCATGGCTCTCTCAGTACTGTACGGAGCAGGGTTATATACAATCCAAATCACAGCCACCTTCACTATGAACTTCCAAACACAAGTTGCTACTCAAGATACACGGGTACGTTACAAGTTCAGAAAAAAGCTGACAGTTCAAGACAGTGTTGAGTCTACTCTTCCCCTTCTGGCAAGCAGCATGTTTATGGCAGACCTGAGTATGGGAAATATTTCACACCCTTACATACTTAGGGAAGATATAGGCCAGATGACAGAAAATACTCTGAAACAGCACAGAATTGGCAACCTCAACATATTTACAGGCAAAGAAGCATATCGCACCGTAATTTAAGTTATTGCTTCTTGTGGACGACTGTGGTATTCCTTGATCAAGACACAGGACTTGTTTGGTGTTTATTTTCCCCTTCTGAAGTGCAATGACTCAGGACCACTGTGAGGACGTTTTTAAAATGCAGGTGTTGCCTATGACTAGAGCTACATCTACAGCACGGTCACCACCAGCTGACCAACGCAGCTGGTGGCAGAAAGCTTATGTAGGTGAGTTTCCACAGGCGTTTTCAAATTCAAGCATCACTTCTCATGCCTCCAGGGTCATTCTACACTAGGTCTGTATTACAGGTTTTGGTAGAAGAAAAACCTCCCATAGCCTTTCAGAAGAGATTTATGGATATAAAGAATGTCAAACTAAGATCTAAGGCTAACCTCATATCAGTTCCTCAGATAATCCAGGGTATTGCTGCTCTTCCACGCCGATGGACGCAGCAACGGCCTCCTGCCAGCAAAACCACGCACCAGTGCGATCGCTAGTGGTATGCTTTTCAAACACTGGTCCTAAATGTAGGACAGCAGTGACAACTGCTAGGTCTTCACACCAGCTACTTGCATCTGAATACAGAAAACTAAGGTTTTTGAAAAAACAGTAAATGAACTAGAAATATGAGCTACCAAAACTGAGCTTCAGTTGTAAACAGATTCATGTTTATAATATTTACCTACTTAGTCCCCAAGCCAAAGACTATCTATGACCTCGGAGCACAGGACACCAAAACACTTACCTACCCCCTTTATTACACGCGAGTTTCTGTAGGCATGAAGCCAACAGGAAACATGAAATCGATGCAAATGCAAAAGCTTTTACTTTCAAAAGATACCAGGAATTTAAAACACTGGAAAAGTGGGCCTGCAGGCAACACCACTATTTGAGAATTACAGGTGCTGTAATTCTTCATTCCCTCCCTCCCTCCCCCCCATGATAATACAAGGCAACACAAATATTCTCGGCTAAAAAGGAATCTGTACAGGGAACAACTGTACATTTGATGTGACTCCAGAAGTGAAAGTGTGACAATATGGTTCTGCTCCCACTGAAAAAGAGAATACAACAGGGCCCTATAGCTACAGGTTCAGCTGAAACCCGTGATGCAAGCCCAAAAATGTAGGAACTGCACCGGCGATTACAACAATTATCTAGTTTGGACTCCTTTAGATTCGCAGCATAAGAAAGGCATTTTACAGAGCAACATTCAAGAGAAAATGTCATCCAGGTAAGAATTGCTCTGCAAGCAAGATAGGAGAGTTTAGTAACATGCACTGCACTTGTTCTCCAGATAGCAGCAGTTGCTCCTGTTCTTTGCCCTTTTTGATATGAATCACAGTAGCAACAGAGAGAAATAAGTACTTTAAAAAGAAGAGAAAAGCACAATTATGTATGTACAAAAAAAAGTTCCAATTGTTGTGCAGTTTAACTACTGATACCCACTAAAAATGCTGTCGCTAACAAATATTCCTATG